>NC_041392.1:317185532-317195076 GCF_002162155.2 Triticum dicoccoides | reverse complement strand
CACTCATTAAAAAATTCTGAGGACCTTGTTTATCTTGGTGCAGAGGTCGGGGAAGTGAAATTCTCCCCCAATTTTTTAAGGCTGGGGGTCCTTCTCCTTTTCTAAAAAAAAGACTTGGGGTCATTGGGAAAAGTGTGGACCATGGATTCATACCAGAACTAGATTGACCATGGCACATCTTCACAAACGAGTCATGGAGTTGGCAACAATATTCAAGATTTCATGTTCCCTTCATTTCCAAGCATGACTCTTAAAGGCCATATGAAGGTTCATCATTCATGTGAGGGATATGAAAGATGAAACAAAAGTAAAAGATTTTATGCCAACGGATCATCATAATTGGGGAGGTAAATCCATCCTACTATTTGCAGTTTCTGTAGTTCAATGAAATGATACAATTTTGAAATTATAATTTTTATGGTCATATACACTTTTTTTAAAGTTACGAGGTTCCGTGAGATGAGATGATGGCTCTGATGTGTCATTTTGACAAAAGTCCCACTACGGTCAGTTCTTTAGTTCAATTAGATAATGCAATTTTCAGATGATATGTGATATGGTGACATGCTTTTATTTATTTCATGTGTTCCTTGTCACCCGCATTTGTGCATGAATTGATTACATGTCTAGAAAGCTAAGCAAATAAGAATGAGATGAAGTACGTGTCTGCGAAACTAACCAAATATGAATGAGATGAATTTTCTGACCATAGTTTGTGCCGAAGGTTTACTATGAAATAGATGCTCTATGCCAAAATCACCAGTCTTCTATCTTTTTATTTTCACTGTTTACTCACTTCAGTCTTCACCGGAAGGTGCGGAAGGTCTCTATGAATAACCACAACTAATAGTAACTATGGGCCAGTTCTTTTGGGCGATTCTACCAGAATCGCCTCCCTCCCTAGCTTCTCCCAGAATCACTACTCCATATGTTTTTTACAATCCTAGCTAATTAGATCTTAAGTAGACAGGATTGTAAAAAACATATGGAGTAGCGATTCTGGGAGAAGCTGGGGAGGGGGGCGATTCTGGGAGAATCGCCGAAAAGAACTGGCCCTATATTTGGTTGTAGGTCGCCTCGGTCCACAATTATTTTGCGGTTTCAGTCTGATAACAAACGTACTTCCTCACCATGTTAGGTAACATTACTATATCAGGCGGAGTCCCTTCTCTCCACTCCTATGAACTACTTAACTTCCTTTTTGTACAATCCACACACTACGTAACACACACAAAAAATATCTTTATGCATGAGATTTTTTTCTCACGGTTATATGTGCAATGCATGTTTACTAGTTCATCTAAAAAAAGATAGCATGTAACATTGGAATGTTATACATAGGTCATTCATGCATATCATATTTCATTGCATTTTGTTTTGCGATCCTAGAAAATTCTAAGCAACTCAAGGACCCATTGGAAAGAGGATCATTTTGGTTTTATTATTTTTCTCTAGAAAAATAATTCATAATAAAAATATATGAGAGGAGATAATATGACCTCTCCAAACTAAATGAAATATTGGAGGAAAAATGTTAAAATCAAAAAATAATTTTATTCAGATTTTATTGCTATTTTATTTGAATTAGAAAATTATGTATTTATCAAAATTGCATTCTTAGCCCAAATAAATGTTCAGTTTGTCCGAAATATTATTAGAGGACCGTGAAAATTTATTTCGGGATTTTTGGACTCTGTTTGGTATTTCTTTTATTTATTTTACTCTGTCCGTTTTTTTAAAACGGGCACCAACCTAACGGGCCGTGTGCGACCCAAACATTGCCGCCAGGCCTTTATAAGGCCAGGCCGAGCCGCCCTAGCCCACCCAGCCGCCCCGCTGCCCAAACCCTAGTGTCGCCCGCCAGCCGCCGCCGACGCCGCCAGCCGCTGCCGCCCCGCCCGTGCCGCGCTGGATCTCGCCGGAGCCTCCGCCGTTGACCGTGTTGACCGGTCGGTTTTTCTCTCGGTTAACCGTGGTATTTTTAGGTTTCCGGTTTATTTTCTTAAATCGGTTTTTCATCGGTTTATTTACTTAGCGGACATTCGTTCGATCGTTCGTTTAAACTAACGTTGTTCGTCGGTTAGGTTCAGACAGCGAACGTTCATTCGTTAGTCTTTTCTTTTTATTTTATTTTTCGGCCAGGGACCTATCTGCGATTATTTTTATCGCAGATTAGCCCATGATCTTCAAACCATCGTAACTTTTCAACCGTTTGTCCAAATCTAGTGAAACCAATGCCAAAATCTTCGTCTCGAGCCCCTCTTTCTGTTTAATCAACTTGAACAAGGTTTTGACAAATTTAAAATCTGGTTTCAAGCAGTTTTGATTTCGAAGTTCCTTTGACCATAGTTTAAATTCCGTAGCTCCGATTCGATTGATTCTTTTTGCAGATCGAATCTCTTCAGTTGAGTTTTCAGATTCGATCTTCTTATTTGAGTTTTACCCGTGCATATTTGCTTGATTTCTTATGTATGCTATTGTTTGTTTGTGATAGAATTCCCGGAGTGGGCAGCGTGCTACTACGAGACACTAGGTTTTGCGGATCATCAGCAAGGCAAGTAACACTTTGATCATACTCTTTTCTTACCCAGTTTTTATGCATTAGTTAAAACCCTTAAACATTGCATGAGTAGGATCTCTTAACATGTGGGTTTGGGAAGTAGATGATGAGGTAGAACCTATTGCCCTTTTATTATGAAACCCTTGGGAGTTACTTCTACGTTATGCTTATATTGCCATGCTATGCTCGTAGATGTGGATTGGGTTTGAGTGTATCCATGAAAGATGTGATATTGTTAATTAATGGTTAACTTAAGGTGGCTACTTAAACACACATCTGGGTGGATTGGTTGAGGGCACCTGGAGAATCCAGTGTTGTCCTAGGATATCCCGGAGTACCCGTGTGATCATCCTATGGTTCGCCACCCAGGCTCAAAGGGATCATCAGATTATTCATGCTAGAAACTTCCGTGTGCAGGCACAAGCTATTATGGGCTCTAGCATAGTGGAGTAAGTTGCATGACCTCTTCCAGTGGTAGGCTAGCAGATGTAGGGGATGTAGGTTGGTACGGTCTACCCGGGGTTAGAGTTAATGCTTCTGAAAAACTGTGTCTCGGTCATACATTTCTCAAACACCATGTAGTGCGAGAAATCCAATGCAGGAGATCGAGTCTTGTGGGGAAAAGTGCGCAAACCTCTACAGAGTGTACAAACTAATCATGGTTAGCCGTATCCCCGGTTATGGACATCTTGAGTATCTGGATCTTGGATTATCATATTGATCTCATCACTCTATTACTTAATTTGTTGGGTTGCTAATTACTTTCTAATTGGGATTGAGTTGGAGGAACCTTCTCAATGTTTAACAACTACCATGATTAAATAAAATATATTCTTTTGTTGTAGGAAAGAATTGGCTATTCGCCAAAACATTATAACCATAGAGCCTCCACCAGCCATATATGCATGTAGTGATAGCATTTACCTGTTCATTGCTCTACTGTGTTATATTGCCAGCATATTCCATGTGCTGACCCGTTTTCGGGCTGCAACATATCATGTTGCAGACTTTTCAGACGAAGAGTAAGGTGCGCTAGGTCGTTTGTCGTGCACTCAGCTATGCCGTTGGAGTTGATGGACTCACTTTATCTCCCAAGCCTTCCACTGTCATCGTATTTAGATGGCATTAAGCCATATTATTGTAATAAGTTCTCTTTGAGACTATCGATGTAATAAGTGTGTTATTGCTACTCTGTTATAAATCCTTCGAGTACTGTGTGTGTTAGCATTACCGATCCAGGGATGACACTTATGCACAGAGACTTGACCATATGAGGTTGGGTCGCTACAAGATGGTATCAGAGCACACGATGAATGTAGGAAACGACCACTAAGATGCACCATAGGTCACTCTTCTCTACTCATTTCTGACTTCTCTCCATCTTCTACTCTATAGGATGGCGGACACAAGGAATAAGTTTACACAGCCGGATGAAGACACACCTTTTGGAAGACACTTGAAGGAAGTCACGAGGTACCTGAACATTGGAATACCAAGCTTCATCGGGACCTACACTGCCACTTTACCAGAAGAGGAGCGTTGGATGATTCGAGTTCAAGTTCCAGGAAGGACATTCACGCCAGTCACTGAGCCCATAGAGTTTTCCTTTGATGCACCAACCTGGAGTCTAGGCAAGAGCATGGCAGCCCACATTGCTATGGGACACATAGGAGAAGTCTACAAACAGGAGCTGAAGGACGCTATCTACCAGATATGTGGGCGCCGAGATGAGCAATGGGAGATGATCAGCACTAGGAGAGACAGGTCCATTGCAGCTTTCATCCAGGAGTCAAACCAGCACATTCGTCGATAGGAGAACCAGATGTGCGCAAGCATGATAGATTTTAAGAAGGTGATGACCAGGAACACAGATCTAGAAGAGGAACTCAAGTCTGCATGCAACGGATACGAGGAAGAAATCACAATACTAGTGGAGAAGAATGACGACCTGGCAAGGAAGCTCGGAGTATTCATGGTAGACCCTGCGCCAGGAGGAGATGACGACCATCCCAAGGACTACATCATCATCGATGACACCGACTCTGACCCCGACAGTAGGGATGATGATTATGAAGACGAAGCTGGAGCAGATATCATGGAGTCTTCCACCAATCAAAATTTATAGATGTCCACCATATGATCAGTAGTATTCCCCCATGTAAATAGTATAGTCCGAGCACTGTAATGGTAGTTAGATCGATTGTATGCCCTTGCTTGAAATTGATTTGGTGTGATATGATTGTGTTTGACTCATGTGCATATGGGTAGTGCTTTCTAATTAGAACTCTTTCTATTCTAATCTCTCCCCTCTAAACCCATCAGATGCCTCCGAGACGTGACCCCGGATTTACCTTCCCACCGGAGCTCACTCAGTTGATCCAACATCAGAATACACTGATGCAGTTGCTAGTCCAGAACCAAGGCAACAACAATAACAACAACCCACCGCCACCCCTCCAGTTGACAACTTAGCCCGCTTTCTAAGGTTGCAACCACTGGTGTTTTCCAGTAGCACCGAGCCAATAGTTGCTGATGACTGGATACGTAGGATAGGAAGGGAGTTGACCACCGCAGGTTGCAAGATGTAGAGAAGGTGCATTTTGCCGCACACCAATTGAATGGACCTGCAGCATCATGGTGGGAGAATTACACATCCACTTTTCCTATAGCCAATGTCACTTGGGAACAGTTTCAGCAAGCGTTTTGCACTGCTCATGTTTCAACTGGAGCTATGAGCATGAAGAAGCGTGAGTTTCGCAATTTACGCCAGGGCAACCATACTGTGGGGCAGTACGTGGATGAGTTTAGCAAGTTAGCTCGTTATGCCCCAGATGACGTGGCCACAAAAGCCGCGAAATAGGAGAAGTTTATGGAAGGGCTGAATGATGAGATGAGTATGTAGTTAATGGTGGCAACATTTAACAACTACCAGGAGTTGGTAGATAAGGCTCTTATGATTGAAGGGAAGCAGCAGTAGATTGAGAGCTGCAAAAGGAAGAATGGACAAGGGAAGTACAATTCAGGAGCTCGGCAGAAACCTCGTTTCACCCCGAACTCGGGAGGATATACCCATAACCATGGAGGACATAACCACAATGGAGGAAGTTCGCATAACCACAGTGGCCCCAAAAATGGAAACGGGAATGGAGCAGGAAGTAATCAGAACCGCTCTAACCCAGCCACACCCGCCAAGAGGGATCTAAGTCATGTTACTTGCTTCAAGTGCGGGAAGACTGGACATTACGCCACCGAATGTCCTGAAGCAAAGAATGGAAATGGCAATGGAAGCTCTAGGAAGAAGCCCAACCCTTTCAACAAGGGACAGTGAACCACGTGAACGTGGAGGAGGTTGAAGAGCAGCCAGATGCAGTTATCGGTAAGTTTTTGGTTAAGTCATTTACCGCTCTCCTTCTTTTTGATACTGGTGCATTGCATTCATACATTTCAAGGGGATTTGTGGATAAGTTTAAGTTACCCACCTTAGCCCTTAGGACACCCTTGTTAGTAAGCTCACCAGGGGCAGAGTATATGGTCAGCCGATGGTGGGACCGGTTACCCTTAAACATTGGCAGCCATATTTTCCCCTCAAACCTAGTACTTCTGGAGTCACAAGGATTGGACGTGATACTGGGTATGGATTGGCCATCGAAGTATGGAGGAAACATTGATTATGCTAGTAGGTCAATTCTGCTCACCACCTCGGAGGAAAAAGGATTAAGTATGTATCCAGGCATATACCAAAGAGGACTCACCTAAACTCCCTCACAGGCGTTGTTCAAGAGGAGGTGTGTGTAGTGAAGGATTACCCGGATGTATTTCCAGAGGAACTACCAGGCATGCCACCGGATCAAGACATTGAGTTTTTGATAGAGCTATTGCCAGGCACCAGACCAATATCAAAGAGACCATACCAGATGCCCGCAAATGATCTGGAGGAGATTAAGAAATAGATTAAGGAGTTATTGGAGAAAGGTTACATTCGACGAAGCTCGTCACCATCGGGAGCCCCAGTGCTCTTGGTTGAGAAGAAGGATAAATATCTGAGAATGGTGGTTGACTATCATGCATTGAATGAAGTGACGATCAAGAAAAAGTACCCACTACCGAGGATCAATGATTTGTTTGACCAGATGCAAGGAGCTAAAGTATTTTCCAAGATCAATCTACGATCAGGGTACCACCAGCTGAAGATCCGAGAGCAGGATATACCCAAGACAACTTTCACCATAAGGTACGGGCTATATGAGTACACGATTATGTCATTTGGATTGACTAACGCCCCTGCCTATTTCATGAGTATGATGAATAAAGTGTTCATGGAGTTCTTGGATAAGTTTGTCGTGGTGTTCATTGATGATATTCTGGTATACTGGAAGAATGAAGAGGGGCACAAGGAGCATTTGCGTTTAGTTCTTGAGAAGCTCAGGGAACATCAGTTATATGCAAAGTTCTGCAAATGTGAGTTTTGGTTGAAGGAAGTTGGATACCTTGGACATGTTATATCAGGAGAAGGTATAGCAGTAGGCCCTACTAAGGTTCGGTCAGTCACTGAGTGGTTGGCACCCACCTCAGTTGGAGAGATCCGCAGTTTTCACTCGCGGGATATTATTGAATATTCATTGAGAATTTCTCTAAGATTGCAAAGACCATGACAGAGTTGCTGAAGAAGGACACGAAGTTCAAATGGACCGAAGAATGTGAGGCCAGTTATGTTAATACTCTCTTAACGGGAGGGTTACCAAAGGAGTTAGCCGAGGATCTCTGGGAACTTCGTTTGGAGATAGTTCCTAGAGGTTTTGTTGCAGCATTGGAGGTTCAGTCAACATTATTGGGAAAGATTCGAGAAGCTCAGAAGGATGACAAAGAAATTGCCGAGATAAAGGAGAAAATGAGCAAGGGAAAGGCCAAAGGTTTTTGTGAGGATGAGGATGACACCTTGTGGTTGGAGGACCGAGTTTATGTACCCAATAATGCAGAGATCAGGAAGTTGATACTACAGGAGGCTCATGACTCGCCATACTCGATACACCCCGGAAACACCAAGATGTATTTGGATTTGAAGGAGCGTTTCTGGTGGATAGGAATGAAGAAAGATATTGCCGAGTATGTAGCGGTATGTGATGTATGTCAGAGAGTGAAGGCGGAACATCAGAAGCCAGCAGGATTACTGCAGCCTATGCCGATACCCGAATGGAAGTGGGATAAGCTTGGCATGGATTTTATCACCGGATTACCCAGGACCCGATCGGGATATGACTATCTGGATAGTAGTTGATCGGTTGACCAAAGTGGCTCACTTTATCCCAGTGAAAACCACCTATACGAGTGCGAAGCTGGCCAAGATATACATGACCAGAATCGTATGTCTGCATGGAGTTTGACCACCATCGTGTAGAATAGAGGACCACAATTCACTTCAAAGTTTTGGCATCAGCTGCACTAGACTTTGGGGACTAGACTAGAGTTTAGTACGGCTTTTCATCCGCAGACAGATGGATAGACTGAGAGAGTCAATCAGATTCTGGAAGACATCTTGAGAGCTTGTGCGCTCGATTATGGATCTAGTTGGGATGATAATTTGCCTTACGTGGAGTTCTCATACAACAATAGCTACCGGGCCAGTTTGAAGATGGCACCTTTCGAAGCTTTATATGGACGGAGGTGCAGGACACCGTTGATGTGGGATGAAGTTGGAGACCGTCAGTTGTTTGGACCAGATTTAATTAAAGAGTCAGAAGAGAAGGTTAAGCTGATTCGAGACATACTGAAGGTAGCTCAGTTCAGGCAGAAGAGTTATGCATACTCGAAACGCAAGGAGGTAGTCTATGAAATTGGAGGCAGAGCGTATCTTCATGTGTCAACTCTGTGAGGAGTTAAACATTTTGGAGTTAAGGGAAAGTTAGCCCCAAGATTTGTAGGACCATACCGAGTTTTGGAACGTATGGGAGAAGTAGCCTACAAGTTGGAGTTAGCTGAAGGACTGTCAGGAGTTCATGATGTGTTTCACGTTTCCCAGTTGAAGAAATGCCATGCAGAGATGGCCGATATCCCTCTGAGAGATATAGTGCCCCTGGAAGCAATTCAGTTGGATAGTGATTTGACTTATGAGGAGAAACTAGTCAAGATTCTTGAGTTTGTCAGCCGAGTCACATGCAGTAAGATTATCAAGTTTTGCAAAGATTAGTGGAGCCACCATACCGAGGATGAAGCCACCTGGGAACGAGAGGATGATCTACGGAAAGACCACCCACACCTATTTTCTAGCCAACCCGAATCTCGAGGGCGAGATTCATCTCAAGGGGGTAGGTTTGTAACATCCCAAATTTTCAATTTGGAATGTTATACATAGGTCATTCATGCATATCATATTTTATTGCATTTGGTTTTGTGATCCTAGAAAATTCTGAGCAACTCAAGGACCCACGGAGAGAGTTGGGGATTTCACGATTTTCATATTTGAATTTTTCAAATATTGGAAAGAGGATCATTTTGGTTTTATTATTTTTCTCTCCAAAAATATTTCATAATAAAAATATACGAGAGGAGATAATACAACCTCTTCAAACTAAATAAAATACTGGAGGAAAAATGTTAAAATCAAAAAATATTTTTATTCGGATTTTATTGCTATTTTATTTGAATTAGAAAATTATGCATTTATCAAAATTGCCTTCTTAGCCCAAATAAATGTTCACTTTGTCCGAAATATTATTAGAGGACCGTAAAAAATTATTTCAGGATTTTTGGACTCTGTTTGGTATTTCTTTTATTTATTTTACTCTGTTAGTTTTTTTTTAAAATGCGCACCAACCTAACGGGCCGTTTCCGACCCGGACACTGCCGCCAGGCCTTTATAAGGCGAGGCCGAGCCGCCCCAGCCTACCCAGCCGCCCCGCTGCCAAAACCCTAGCGCCGCCCGCGCGGCCCCCGCCAGCCGCTGACGCTGACGCCGCTCGCCGCCATCGCGCCGCCCGCCGCCGTCGT
>NC_041392.1:317174624-317185120 GCF_002162155.2 Triticum dicoccoides | reverse complement strand
CCGTCGTCCCGCCCGTGCCGCGCCGCCGCGCCGGATCTCGCCAGAGCCGCCGTGTTGACCGGTCGATTCTTCTCTCGGTTAACCCTGGTTTTTTAGGTTTTCGGTTTATTTTCTTAGATTGTTTTTTCGTCGGTTTATTTACTTAGCGGACGTTCGTCCGATCGTTTGTTTAAACGAACGTTGTTCGTCGGTTAGGTTCAGACAGGGAACGTTCATTCGTTAGTCTTTTCTTTTTATTTTATTTTTCGGCCAGGGACCTATCCACGATTATTTTTATCCCAGATTAGCCCATGATCTTCTAACCCTCGTAACTTTTCAACCGTTTGTCAAAATCCAGTGAAACCAACGCCAAAATCTTCGTCTCGAGCCCCTCTTTCTGTTTAATCAACTTGAACAAGGTTTTGACAAATTTAAAATTTGGTTTCAAGAAGTTTTGATTTCAAAGTTCTTTTGACTGTAGTTTAAATTTCGTAGCTCCGATTCGATTGATTCTTTTTGCAGATCGAATGTCTTTAGTTGAGTTTTCAGATTTGATCTTCTTATTTGAGTTTTACTCGTGCATATTTGCTTGATTTCTTATGTATGCTATTGTTTGTTTGTGATAGAATTCCCGGAGTGGGCAGCGTGCTACTGTGAGACACTAGGTTTTGCGGATCATCAGCAAGGCAAGTAACACTTTGATCATACTCTTTTCTTACCCAGTTTTTATGCATTAGTTAAAACCCTTAAACATTGCATGAGTAGGATATCTTAACATGTGGGTTTGGGAAGTAGATGATGAGGTAGAACCTATTGCCCTTTTATTATGAAACCCTTGGGAGTTACTTCTACGTTGTGCTTATATTGCCATGCTATGCTCGTAGACGTGGATTGGGTTTGAGTGTATCCATGAAAGATGTGATATTGTTAATTAATGGTTAACTTAAGGTGGCTACTTAAACACACATCTGGGTGGATTGGTTGAGGGCACCTGGAGAATCCAGTGTTGTCCTAGGATATCCCGGAGTACCCGTGTGATCATCCTATGGTTCGCCACCCAGGCTCAAAGGGATCATAAGATTATTCATGCTAGAAACTTTCGTGTGCATCCGCAAGCTATTATGGGCTCTAGCATAGTGGAGTAATTTGCATGACCTCTTCCAGTGGTAGGCTAGTAGATGTAGGGGATGTAGGTTGGTATGGTCTACCCGGGGTTGGAGTTAATGCTTCTGAAAAACTATGTCTTGATCATCCGTTTCTCAAACACCATGTAGTGCGAGAAATCCAACGGAGGAGATCGAGTATTGTGGGGAAAAGTGCGCAAACCTCTACAGAGTGAAAAAACTAATCATGGTTAGCCGTGTCCCAGGTTATGGACATCTTGAGTATCTGGATCTTGGATTATCATATTGATCTCATCACTCTGTTACTTAATTTGTTGGGTTGCTAATTACTTTCTAATTGGGATTGAGTTGGAGGAACCTTCTAAATGTTTAACAACTACCATGATACTTAAACAAAATATATTCTTTTGTTGTAGGAAAACATTGGCTTTTCACAAAAAAATTATAATCATAGAGCTTCCACCAGCCATATATGCATGTAGTGATAACATTTATGTGTTCATTGCTCTATGATAACCCACAAGTATAGGGGATCACAACAGTTTTCCAGGGTAGAGTATTCAACCCAAATTTATTGATTCGACACAAGGGGAGCCAAAGAATATTCTCAAGTATTAGCAGCCGAGTTGTCAATTCAACCACATCTGGAAACTTAATATCTGCAGCAAAGTGTTTAGTAGCAAAGTAATATGATAGTAGTGGTAATGATGGCAAAGTAATATTTTTGGGTTTTGTAGTGATTGTAACAACAGCAACGGAAAAGTAAATAAGCGAAGAACAATATATGAGAAGCTTGTAGGCAATGGATCGGTGATGGAGAATTCTGTCGGATGCGATCGATCATGCAACAGTTATAACACAGGGTGACACAAAACTAGCTCAAGTTCATCAATGTAATGTAGGCATGTATTCCGAATATAGTCATACATGCTTATGGAAAAGAACTTGCATGACATCTTTTGTCCTACCCTCCCGTGGCAGCGGGGTCCTATTGGAAACTAAGGGATATTAAGGCCTCCTTTTAATAGAGTACCGGACCAAAGCATTAACAAATAGTGAATACATGAACTCCTCAAACTACGGTCATCACCAATAATGGTCCCGATTATTGTCACTTCGGGGTTAACGGATCATAACACATAATAGGTGACTATAGACTTGCAAGATAGGATCAAGAACTCACATATATTCATGAAAACATAATAGGTTCATATATGAAATCATGGCACTCGGGCCCTAGTGACAAGCATTAAGCATAGCAAAGTCATAGCAACATCAATCTCAGAACATAGTGGATACTAGGGATCAAACCCTAACAAAACTAACTCGATTACATGATAAATCTCATCCAACCCATCACCGTCCAACAAGCCTACGATGGAATTACTCACGCACGGTGGTGAGCATCATGAAATTGGTGATGGAGGAAGGTTGATGAAGACGATGGCGATGGATTCCCCTCTCCGGAGCCCCGAACAGACTCCAGATCAGCCTTCCCGAGAGAGTTTAGGGCTTGGTGGCGGCTCCGTATCGTAAAATGTGATGAATCCTTCTCTTTGATTTTTTCTCCCCGAACACAAATATATGGAGTTGGAGTTGAGGTCGGTGGAGCGTTAGGGGGCCCACGAGGCAGGAGGCGCGCCCAGGGTGGGGGGGGGGGTAGGCGCACCCCCACCCTCGTGGACAGGGTGTGGGCCCCCTGACGTGGATTCTTCTTCCAATATTTTTATATATTCCAAAAATAATCTCCGTTGATTTTCAGGTCATTCCGAGAACTTTTATTTCTGCACAAAAATAACACCATGGCAATTCTGCTGAAAACAACGTTAGTCTGGGTTAGTTCCATTCAAATCATGCAAGTTAGAGTCCAAAACAAGGGCAAAAGTGTTTGGAAAAGTAGAGACGATGGAGATGTATCAACTCCCCCAAGCTTAAACCTTTTCTTGTCCTCAAGCAATTCAGTTGATAAACCAAAAGTGATAAAGAAAACCTTTAACAAACTCTGTTTTCTCTTGTTGTTGTAAATATGTAAAGCCAGTATTAAATTTTCCAGCAAAGATTATGAACTAACCATATTCACAATAACATTTAGGTCTCATGTTTACTCATATCAATGGCATAATCAGCTAGCGAGCAATAATAACAAATCTCGGATGACAACACTTTCTCAAAACAATCATGATATGATATAACAAGGTGGTATCTCGCTAGACCTTTCTGAGATTGCAAAACATAAATGCAGAGCACCTTTAAAGATCAAGGACTGACTAGACATTGTAATTCATGGTAAAAGAGATCCATTCATAGTCATTCTCAATGTAAACTAACAGTAATGGATGCAAATGACAGAGGTGCTCTCCAACTGGTGCTTATTAATAAGAGGATGATGACTCAACATAAAAGTAAATAGATAAGCCCTTCGCAGAGGGAAACAGGGATTTGTAGAGGTGCCAGTGCTCAGTTTTGAAATAGATATGAATAATACTTTGAGCGGTATACTTTCATTGTCAACATAACAACCGAGAGATCTCGATATCTTCCATGCTACACACATTATAGGCGGTTCCCAAGCAGAATGGTAAAGTTTATACTCCCCCACCACCAACAAGCATCAATCCATGGCTTGCCCGAAACAACGGGTGCCTCCAACTAACAACAATCCTGGGGGAGTTTTGTTTGCAATTATTTTGATTTGATTTGACCATGGGACTGGGCATCCCGGTGACCAGCCATTTTCTCGTGAATGAGGAGCGGAGTCCACTCCTCTTGAGAATAACCCACCTAGCATGGAGGATACAGACAACCCTGGTTGATACATGAGCTATTCGAGCATACAAAATAGAATGTTTATTTGAAGGTTTAGAGTTTGGCACATAAAAATTTACTTGGAACGGCAGGTAGATATCGTATATAGGTAGGTATGGTGGACTCATATGGAATAACTTTGGGGTTTATGGAATTGGATGCACAAGCAGTATTCCCGCTTAGTACAAGTGAAGGCTAGAAAAAGACTGGGAAGCGACCAGCTAGAGAGCAACAACTGTCATGAACATGCATTAAAATTAATCGACACCGAATGCAAGCATGAGTAGGATATAATGCACCATGAACATAAATATCGTAGAGGCTATGTTGATTTTGTTTCAACTACATGCGTGAACATGTGCCAAGTCAAGCCACTCGAATCATTCAAAAGAGGATACCACCCTATCATACCACATCACAACCATTTTAGCATGTTGGCGCGCAAGGTAAACCATTATAAGCTCCTAGCTAATTAAGCATGGCATAAGCAACTATAATCTCTAATTGTCATTGCAAATATGTTTCTTTCATAATAGGCTGAATCAGGAACGACGGACTGGTCATATTTAGAAAAACAAGAGAGGTCGAGTTCATACTAGCTTTCCTCATCTCAATAAGTTCATCATATAATCATCATTGTTGCCTTTCACTTGCACGACCGAATAGTGTGGGTAATAATAATAGTGCACATGCATTGGACTAAGCTGGAATCTACAAGCATTCAATTCAAGAGAGAAGACAAGGTAATATGGGCTCTTTGTTAGATCAACAATAATGCATATAAGAGCCACTCAACATTTTCATCATGGTATTCTCTTCTCGACCCCAAAGGAAGGAAAAGAAACAAAACTATTTACACAGGAATGCTCCCAAGAATAAAAAGAAGGACGAGAAATCTTTTTGGGTTTTCTTTTAATTACTACTACAGGCATGGAAGTAAACTAACTAAAAGCTACAACTATTTTTTTGTTTTTCTTAAGGTTTTTCAAACACACAAGAAGAAAACGAGAAAATGAAAATAAACTAGCATGGAACAATGAAAGGGTATGAGCACTGACAACAGGCATGAGTGTGTGAACATGAATGTAATGTCGGTGAGAAATATGTACTCCCCCAAGCTTAGGCTTTTGGCCTAAGTTGGTCTATGCCCATGGATGGCCTGGTGGATATCTGAAGTTGAAGCTGGGGTCGTACTGAGATGCATCAGCTATTGCCTGACGGGCTGCAGCTTGGAGGCGAGCTGCCTCCGTCCTCCTCTTGTACTCAGTCGCCTCCTCCCTAGTTATAACATATATTCCTTTTGCCTGAAAGTCAACGAAGGCAGGAGCAGGGAGAGCGACATGATGGTGCGTTGTCTGTCAAAGATTAGTCGGTACTGGAGGAACTAATTGTTCCTCTCAACAAACTGATGACGAACCATGGCATTATAATCTAAATAAGCAGGAGGCAACTCAATATCATCTCCACATATGGGTATCTCAAGAAAATCAGCTAAATGGGTTGCATAAATTCCACCAAAGAAATCCCCATTAATTTTGTTATTATGCAACCTGCGTGCAACAATGGCCCCCAAGTTATATTTTCTATCTCCTAATACATCACTCTTGAGAACACTAAGATCTGGCACACACATGTGACATGCCTCATCCTTACCATTTATGCATCTACCTATAAAGAGAGCAAAATAATGTATAACATGAAAATGAATGCTCCCTATGGTAGCTTGCATGATTTCCCTAGATTCCCCCACAGTTATACTAGCAAGAAAGTCTCTATATTCAGATTTGCGAGGTTCACTAACATCACCCCACTGTGGGAGTTTACAAGCAGTGTTAAAATCTTCTAAGTCCATGGTATAAGATTTATCATAAAGATCAAACAGGACAGTTTGAGAATTGCATGATGATGAAAATTCAAACCTTCTCACAAAGGAATCAGTGAGGTAGTGGTACTGACGACACTTATCTGCCACAAAGCTCTCAAGATCGGCATTACGCACATATGCTTCAAATTCCTCCTTGATTCCTGCTCGAACCATGAAGTCCTCTGATGGCCATTTGTAGAATCGAGAAGTGAAGTCTAGAGGGGGGGGGGGTGAATAGACTCTAATCAAGAAAAGTTGCAGTTTTTAATTTCTTTAGGTTTAAGTAGAGTTTTGGCACAAATTTAAACATTCACAATACATATCAAGCATGGATGACCAGAGTATATGAGCAGCGGAAAGTAAAGCATGTAAGTTGCAAGAATGTAAAGGGTTGGGATTGGAGTGTGCAAACGCAATTGGAGACACGGAGATTTTTGGCATGGTTCCGATAGGTGGTGCTATCATACATCCACGTTGATGGAGACTTCAACCCACGATGGGTACCCACCCACGAAGGGGCCATGAAGAAGCAACCTTGTCTATTCCGCCATGGCCATCGCCTACGAAGGACTTGCCTCACTCGGGTAGATCTTCACGAAGTAGGTGATCTCCTTGCCCTTACAAACTCCTCGGTTCAACTCCACAATCTTGACGGAGGCTCCCAAGTGACACCTAACCAATCTAGGAGACACCACTCTCCAAGAGGTAAACAAATGGTGTGTTGATGATGAACTCCTTGCTCTTGTGCTTCAAATGATAGTCTCCCCAACACTCAACTCTCTCTCACAGGATTTGGATTTGGTGGAAATATGGTTTGAGTGGAAAGCAACTTGGGGAAGGCTAGAGATCAAGATTTATGTGGTTGGAGTGGAATATCTTGACCTCAACACAAGTGTAGGTGGTTCTCTCTCAAAAAATGTATGTTGGAAGTGTAGGCATGTTCTGATGGCTCTCTTCACGAATGAAGAGTGGGTGGGAGGGGTATAAATAGCCTCCACACAAAATCTAACCATTACACACAAATCACCAAACTCGGTGGGACCGAATCATACAACTCGGTCAGACCGATTTAGTTCAAAATGTGACCGTTAGGGTTTTTGGTGGGATCGACATGATCAACTCGGTGGGACCAATGTGCTAGGGTTAGGGTAAAGCCTCATCTCGGTTTGACCGATTACACAAACTCGGTGGGGCCGATTTGGGTAATAAGCAAAATAGAGAGTTGGCCAAGCAAACTCGGTGGGACCGATTGCATACCTCGGTGGGACCAAAATTATTGCAATAGGCAACAGAGAGTTTGCAGGCCCATCTCGGTGAGACCGAATTGGTTATGGTTTTCTGGCAGTGGCTATGTCAAGAGAACTCGGTGGCGCCGGATAGAAATTTTCGATGGGGCCGAGTTTGACTTTTGGTTTGGAACATATGTGGATATGAGAAAGTGGTTGAGGGCTTTGGAGCATATCATTAAGCACTTTGAGCAAGCAAGCCATTGAGCAACACCTCATCCCCTCTTAATAGTATTGGCTTTCCTATGGACTCAATGTGATCTTGGATCACTAAAATAAAATGTAGAGTCTTGAGCTTTGAGCTTGAGCCAATCCTTTGTCCTTAGAATCTTGAAGGGGTTCCACATCCTCTAGTCCATGCCACTCCATTGTTGAACTTATCTGAAACATACTACTACCTCCGTTTCAATTTACAAGTCCTGCACGTATACCTAGGTTGCCAATTTTATCACCCTAATATAAACTATATAACACAAAAATCATACCTTTTGAAAGTAGAAACTCCGAAGTTTATGTTGGTATATTTTTTTGTAATATATGACTTGTATTAGATTGGTCAAATTGACGACCTAGGGATACGCACACGCCCTGTAAACTGAGAGAGAGGTAGTAGGTAGAAGCATTAGTCCAACAATAGATATGTTGGCATTAATTACCAAAATCACCCAGGGAGCACTTGTGCTTTCACCATTCACAAGGCCGCACTTGAGCATCCCTTGGTGGTTCATTATCCGGCTCGCGTATTGCGGGCCTGGGTCCCTGCTTCCTTGAGGAACCACCTTGGTACATTTTCCTAAACATATTTCTTCCTCTGAAAAATTTCTGAAATTTTTAGTAACTTAAAATAAAAGTGAACAAACTCAACAAAATTGATATCAACTACTCCTACAAGTGCCTAGAGGATATATCATGCATTAAAACTACTTTTGACTACATAAATTTGACATGCAAGCTCAAGAACAGGGTCACCTAACCAGCAAAAAATTGCAATGAATAAAGCACTAGAATAAAAACTAATTGGACCATTGGAGGAGTTACACACCAAAATCCCCCAAAGCAGTTTTGTGAATGGAGCTTTGAGCAAGGAGATCGAAAATGGCAGCAAGATGAGCAAGAACTCGAGTTTGAGCTAGTTGGTGATTTTTTTTGGGAGGAAGGAGTGTGTGGTGGCTGGAATAAGTGGAGGGACCCATGTGGGGTCCACGAGGCAGGGGGCGCACCAAGGGAGGTGGGTGCGCCCTCCACCCTCGTGGGCACGTGGCTGCTCCCCTGCTGTGTTTTTAATGCCAGATATTCTCAAATATTCTAGAAAAAATCATATTTAATTTTCAAAGCATTTGGAGAACTTTTATTTTTAGGGTATTTTTTTGCATGGATAATTCAAAAAACAGACAGAAAATACTATTTTTTGCTTTATTTAATATAAATAACATAAATTAAAAAGAGGGTACAGAGAGTTGTGCTTTCTAACTTCATCCATCTAATGCTCATCAAAAGGAATCCATTAACAAGGTTGATCAGGTCTTGTTAACAAACTCATTTCGAGTAACATGAAACCGGAGAAATTTTGAATAACACTAGGTTACCTCAATGGGGATATGCATGTCCCCAACAATAAGAATATCATATTTATTCTTGACAGTAGGAAGAGGAAATTCAAAACCTCCATTAGTGATTGTTGAAATTTTTCCAATAGAATTGATACTGTGGACTTGAGGTTGTTTCCTCGGAAAGTGTACCATATGCTCATTACCATTAACATGAAAAGTGAAATTGCCTTTGTTGCAATCAATAAAAGCCCCTGCAGTATTCAAAAAGGGTCTTCCAAGAATAATGGACATACTATCGTCCTCGGGAATATCAAGAATAACAAAGACTGTTAGAATAGTAATGTTTGCAACCACAACAGGCACATCCTCACAAATACCGACAGGTATAGCAGTTGATTTATCAGCCATTTGCAAGGATATTTTAGTAGGTGTCAACTTATTCAAATCAAGTCTACGATATAAAGAGAGAGGCATAACACTAACACCGGCTCCAAGATCACATAAAGCAGTTTTAACATAGTTTCTTTTAATGGAGCATGGTATAGTTGGTACTCCTGGATCTCCTAGTTCCTTTGGTATTCCACCCTTAAAAGTGTAATTAGCAAGCATGGTGGAAATTTCAGCTTCTGGTATCTTTCTTTTATTATTAACAATTTCCTAAATATATTTGGCATCAGGGTTCATTTTAAGCATATCAGTCAAATGCATATGCAAAAAGATAGGTCTAATCATTTCAGCAAAGCGCTCAAAATCCTCATCATCCTTTTTCTTGGATGGTTTAGGAGGAAAATGCATGGGTTTCTGAACCCATGGTTCTCTTTCTTTACCGTGCTTCCTAGCAACAAAGTCTCTCTTATCATAATGTTGATTCTTTGATTGTGGATTATCAAGATCAACAACAGGTTCAATCTCTACATCTTTGCCATTACTAGGTTGAGCATCAACATGAACATCATCATTAACATTATCACTAGATTCATGTACATTACCAGATTGTGTTTCAGCATCATAAATAGAAATATCATTGGGATTCTCAGGTGTGTCAACAACAGGTTCACTAGAAGCATGCAAAGTCCTATCATTTTTCTTTTTGTTCCTTTTAGAAGGACTAGGTACATCTACATTAATTCTCTGAGAAATCCTGCTTAATTCTCTTAGGATGGCCCTCAGGATACAAAGGTTCCTGAGTCATTTTACCACCTCTAGTCATAACTCTAACAACATTATCATTCTTCTTATTATTTAATTCATTGAGCAAATCATTCTGAGCTTTAAGCACTTGTTCTACTTGAGTGGTAACCATAGAAGCATGTTTACTAATAAGTTTAAGTTCACCTTTAACATTAGGCATATAATCACCCAAGTGTTCAAGCATATTAGCATTGTATTTCAATTGTCTACCAACATAAGCATTGAAGTTTTCTTGTTTAACCATAAAGTCATCAAACTCATCCAAGCATGGGCTAGCAAACTTAGTAAATGGGATTTCACATTTATCAAATCTATAGAGAGAATTTACCTTTTCTACCTGTGTCGGGTTATCAAGACCATGTATTTCTTCAACAGGCGGCAAATTAAGACCATGTATTTCTTCAATAGGTGGTAAATTCCTAACATCTTCAGTTTTAATACCTTTTTATTTCATAGATTTATTTGCCTCTTGCATATCTTCAGGACTGAGAAATAGAATACCCCTTTTCTTCGGAGTTGGCTTAGGAGTTGGTTCAGGAAGTGTCCAATTATTTTCATTAGTCAACATATTATTCAATAGCAATTCAGCTTGATCAACAGTTCTTTCCCTGAAAACACAACCAGCACAACTATCCAGGTGGTCTCTGGAAGTATCGGTTAGTCCATTATAAAAGATATCAAGTATTTCATTTTTCTT
>NC_041392.1:317123706-317174244 GCF_002162155.2 Triticum dicoccoides | reverse complement strand
GCACAAAATTATATATTTCCCTTAAAGCAGCTTGTTTCTTATGAGCGGGGAAATATTTAGTAGAGAAGTAATAAATCATATCCTGGGGACTACGCACACAACCAGGATCAAGAGAATTAAACCATGTTTTAGCATCACCCTTTAATGAGAACGGAAACAACTTAAGGATAAAGTAATAGCGAGTTTTCTCATCATGTGTAAAGAGGGTGGCTATATCATTTAATTTAGTAAGATGTGCCACAACAGTTTCAGATTCATAACCATAAAAAGGATCAGATTCAACCAAAGTAATTAACTCAGGATCGACAGAGAAATCATAATCCTTATCAGTAATAAAGATAGGTGAAGTAGCAAAAGCAGGGTCATATTTCATTCTAGCATTCAAAGATTTTTCTTTAAGCTTAGCAAATAATTTCTTAAGATGAGATCTATCATTGCAAGCAAGAAAGTCTCTAGAAGTTTCTTCATACATAACATAACCCTGAGGAACAACATGCAATTCATATCTAGGGGGAGAATCTTCATCATCACTTTCATCAATATTACCGGGTTCAATAATCTCATTCTCTCTAGCCCTAAAAAGTTGTTCATCAAGAAATTCACCTAGTGGCACATTATTATCACGCATAGAAGTAGTTTCATCATAAGTATCATGCAAAGCAGAAGTGGCATCATCAATAACATGCAACCTATCAGAATCAATAGCATGTGTAGGTGTCGCAAGTTTACTCAAAACAGAAGGTGAATCAAGTGCAGAGCTAGATGGCAGTTCCTTACCTCCTCTCGTAGTTGAGGGAAAAATCTTGGTTCTTTGATCTTTCAAGTTCTTCATAGTGATAAGCAGATATAAATCCCAAGTGACTCAAAGAATAGAGCTATGATCCCCGGCAACGGCGCCAAAAAATAGTCTTGATAACCCACAAGTATAGGGGATCACAACAGTTTTCGAGGGTAGTGTATTGAACCCAAATTTATCGATTCGACACAAGGGGAGCCAAAGAATATTCTCAAGTATTAGCATATGAGTTGTCAATTCAACCACACCTGGAAACTTAATATATGCAGCAAATTGTTTAGTAGCAAAGTAATATGATAGTAGTGGTAACGGTGGCAAAGTAATATTTTTTGGTTTTGTAGTGATTGTAACAATAGCAACGAAAAAGTAAATAAGCGAAGAACAATATATGAGAAGCTCGTAGGCAATGGATATGTGATGGAGAATTATGTCGGATGCGATTGATCATGCAATAGTTATAACATAGGGTGACATAGAACTAGCTCCAGTTCATCAATGTAATGTAGGCATGTATTCCGAATACAGTCATACGTGCTTATGGAAAAGAACTTGCATGACATCTTTTGTCCTACCCTCCCGTGGCAGCGGGGTCCTATTGGAAACTAAGGGACATTAATGCCTCCTTTTAATAGAGTACCAGACCAAAGCATTAACACATAGTGAATACATGAACTCCTCAAACTACGGTCATCACCGGTAATGGTCCTGATTATTGTCACTTCGGGGTTGGAATCATAATACATAATAGGTGACTATAGACTTGCAAGATAGGATCAAGAACTCACATATATTCATGAAAACATAATAGGTTCAGATCTGAAATCATGGCACTCGGGCCCTAGTGACAAGCATTAAGCATAGCAAAGTCATAGCAACATCAATCTCAGAACATAGTGGATACTAGGGATCAAACCCTAACAAAACTAGCTCGATTACATGATAAATCTCATCCAACCCATCACCATCTAGCAATCCTACGATGTAATTACTCATGCACGGCGGTGAGCATCATGAAATTGGTGATGGAGGAAGGTTGATGATGACGATGGCGACGGATTCCCCTCTCCGGAGCCCCGAATGGACTCCAGATTAGCCCTCCCGAGAGAGTTTAGGGCTTGGTGGCGGCTCCATATCGTAAAACGCGATGAATCCTTCTCTGTGATTTTTTTCTCCCCGAACACGAATATATGGAGTTGGAGTTGAGGTCGGTGGAGCATCAGGGGCCCCACGAGGCAGGGGGCGCGCCCAAGGGGGTAGGCGCGCCCCCACCCTCGTGGACAGGGTGTGGGCCCCCTGACGTGGATTCTTCTTCCAGTATTTTTTATATATTTCAAAAATATTCTCCGTTGATTTTCTGGTCATTCCGAGAACTTTTATTTCTGCACAAAAATAACACCATGCAATTCTGCTGAAAACAACGTCAGGCCGGTTTAGTTCCATTCAAATCATGCAAGTTAGAGTCCAAAACAAGGGCAAAAGTGTTTGGAAAAGTAGATACGACGGAGACGTATCACTCTACTGTGTTATATTGCCATCATATTCCATGTGCTGACCCGTTTTCGGGCTACAACATATCATGTTGTAGACTCTTTAGACGAAGAGTAAGGTGCACTAGGTCGTTTGTCGTGCACTCAGCTATGCCGTTGGAGTTGATGGACTCACTTTATCTTCCAAGCCTTCCGCTGTTATCATATTTAGATGGCATTAAGCCATATTATTGTAATAAGTTCTCTTTGAGACTATCGATGTAATAAGTGTGTGATTGCTACTCTGTTATAAATCCTTCGAGTATTGTGTGTGTCAGGATTACCGATCCAGGGATGACATTTATGTATAGATACTTGACCATCTGAGGTCGGGTCGCTACATGGTATAGGAGAAAATCCATCTCTGCACCCACGTTGACGAAAAAAATCAAAACAAATAATAGAAAATTTTCAAAAACAATTGTGCGGTAGACAATTTTATGCGTGAGGTCCACTCCAATTTTCAAATCATTCGGACATCTAAGGAGCTCTCAGCAAAAAAACAAATTGGGGGTTTGTAAATATGTTTACTGTTCATGTACTGTTTTGGTCCGATTTGTCTTTTTTGCTGAGTGCTGCTCAGATTCCGAATGACTTGAAATTTGGAGTGGGCCTCGCGTATCAAATTTGTGCTAAGTTTTTGGAACTGACCAACAAACCACATATGACTTTGGTCAGGCACATAATGTAAGCATTATCTCACTCTATGTGGAATTCGATCAATAAAGTATATGTTTTCCCCTAAAAAATATAGTATAGGGTCATTTGGAGCCTATGTGTCGGTACCAAAATATTTTGATGGATTTTCTCATATGTGCTAAGTTTTGGGAGGCTGGCTGTTTGTTCTTTTTTTTCTTAGATCCATTTTTAAACGACATATCTCATGAACCATGCATCTAAATTACAAACTATTTTCATTATTTAATTTCTTATGCCGAGATCTTTAAAACTATTTCCCATGTTAATAGGTTTTGACGATTTTTTTGGCAAAATTTGTGCTCCAAAACTGTACTAACTCGTGTTCTCACACTGTACTAATATGTGCTACCAAGCAAACTAATTTGTGCTCCGACGGGTGAAGCCCACATGATGCTCTGTGTGAAGCACACCTATGCTCCCAGAGTGAATTAATATGTGCTCCCAATTTGTACTAACATTTTCTCCCAAGTGTAATAACTTGTGCTCTGGTGGGATGAAGCACACATGTGCTCCCAAAGTGAACTAACATGTGCTTTCAAACATATTGTACTAACTTCCTAGCTGAACTAACTTGCGCTCTCGTGGGATGAGGCGCACCTTGTGCTCACGCGTGAAGCACACATGTGTTCCACAAGGGAGCACACTTGTGCTCTTGCATGAGGCGCTCTCGTGGGATGAGGCGCACTTTGTGCTCCCCTTGTGGCTTTATAAGGCGGTCTCCATCTCGACTAGGACGAAAATGATTTGCCTTTTGCTGACTTCTCTCCTGCATTTTCGTGGTGTGGATCGCTTCTCATGCTTTATCATATGAAATCTTCTTAGCAAACCCTTTTGAGGCTCTTCCAAATGATGGCATCACGACCCGGGTGAGCAAGATTGTTCAACCGAGGGATTTTTGGAAGATGAGGAACACTTCCGCCCATGGCTCTTGTTGGCATGGACAAGGGTGAGAGAACGAAGATCTTGGTGGCGAGCCATTTTATCATATTGTTCTTAGATATGTTGCTTACTTAATGCCTTCATAAATGTGTTTAACTAATTGTATTTCCAGGGGTGCTTCTATGACTTCATAGGTTGGCCCAATTCGGATGTGCTAGTGGACAACCTAATCCCCACAGCCATGAATGGTTCTGAGGACCCACAAGCGAGGAAGGCCGCTCCTCCTTTCCCTGGATGCTTGGTATGCTTTCATTTTCTTCTTTGTGTGATTATTTCTCCGTCTGTACGTCTTCCCAATGATTTCTCCTAATGCCTCTTCTCCTAATTGTTAGGGTTACATCTTTCACTTTAGGCTACCAACGCATGGTGACGGATAACCCCGCAGGTCTGCCCCGTGTCTTGCGGAAGCATAGTCACTGCAAATTTTCGAGCGATAGTGGGTTCCTGCTTGGTCCAAGCTCCGATTTGTGACCTCTAATCCTAGTAGTCGTTCTTTGATCCTATTACCTTGTCCTGGTGTGATTTAATGTTGTGAGTTTATTGTAGATCGTCCGGTCATTATCAAGATGTTGAGGGTGCCGCAAAGGGAGCGTTTGAGCTCCTCAGATGGCGCCCCTCCCCTGATACATCCCAAAGAATTATAATTTTTGTATGACTAGCAAAAGAGCCCGTGCGTTGCAACGGGATAAAAAACATAACACATGCTCTTAACCCAACAACCATCACTCAAGACCACAAATAGGTCCATATTCTTTATTTTAGCGAGGCACCATATTTGTATTGCCGCTTATCCTCCTTCTCACCCTTGCCAGTGGTGGCCTCAATGTTCACACAAACCAAAATGTGTTTGAATGTGGTTCATCCTAAGGTCTCTCTCTCTATCTACCTATCAATCAATCTATCTATCTATCTATCTATCTATCTATCTATCTATCTATCTATCTATCTCTCTCTCTCTCTCTCTCTTTCTCTCACTCTCACGATGAGAAATCTGTTGTTCTCCCCTGTGATGTTTTTCAAAGGTATGCATGTGTAGTTATCGATGTTTTGTTTTCCCTATATGGTTATAGTGGGTGTTTATTTGTAATCTGGATTGCCGCCGGTACGAAAGAAAAATGGATCGTGCGCTATAGATTATAAGTTTGCTTCCAAAAAATATTTAAAAAATATTTAACAGGTAAAATTAACATCATATTCAAATTCCACATATTTTTCTAATCAAATTTCATATATACCAAGTTAAAATCAGAGTTACGGTTTAAAAGATACGGGTAATTTAGAAAATCATTTGTTTGACTTAAATATCTTCCAAAATAATATTGAAAAATACTTAACATGTAAAAATAATCTCATATTCATATTTTACATATTTTTCTAATCAAATTTCATAGATAACATGTTCAAATAGGAGTTACGTCTTAAAAGATATGGATGATTTAGAAACGCATTTGTTTGACTTAAATATGATTCGTGAGTGAATTACCTAAATGTCCAGGGGTGAAAGCACAAGTGCTCCCTGGGTAATTTTGGTAATTAATGTCAATATATCTCTTGTTGTACTAATGCTTTTATCTAGTGTATTTCAGACAAGTTCAACAATGGCGTGGAAAGGACAAGAGGATGTGGAACCCCTTCAAGGTGTCTAGGACATGCATAGGGAAAAGCTCAAGACTCTTCATTTATATTTTAGTGATCCAAGACCACATTGAATTCATAGGAAAGCCAATACTATTAAAAGGGGATGAGGTTTTTCTTAATGGCTTGGTTGCTCAAATGCTTAGTGATATGCTCCAAATCCCTCAACCACTTTCTCATTCCAAATATGTCAAAACCCTCAACTCCAACTCAGCCCCACCGATTCTTTCTATCCGGAGCCACTAAGTTAATATGACATAGCCACTGCCAGAAAGCCTAACAGTTCGGTCACACTGATATGGATCTCGGTCTCACCGAGATGGCATTGCCAACTCTCTATTGCATATTGCAATTATTTCGGTCTTGCTAAAATAGCGATCGGTCTCGCCGAGTTGGATTGATATTTTCTCTGTTGCCTTATTGCTTCACTTCGGTCTTACCGAGTTGTACAATCGGTGCCACCGATTTTATGTTTTCCCTAAGCCCTAGCACATCGGTCCCACCGAGTTGTTCCAGTCTGTCCCATCGAGATTCCCAACGTTCACTTTTTGAACTAAATCGCTCTCACCGAGTTCTTCTATTCGTTCTGACCGAGTTGGGTACAAATGTGTGTAATGGTTGGATTTTGTGTGGAGGATATACATACCCCTCCACCCCCTTCTCCATATGTGTGAGAGCCATCAGAACGTGCCTACACTGCCAGCATACATTTTCTGAGAGAGAACCACCTACTCATGTGTTGAGATCAAGATATACCAATTCTACCACAAGAATCTTGATTTGTAGCCTTCCCCAAGTTGCTTTCCACTCAAATCATCTATCCACCATATCCAAATATGTGAGAGGGAGTTGAGTGTTGGGGAGACTATCATTTGAAGCACAAGAGCAAGGAGTTCATCATCAACACAACATCTATTACCTTTTGGAGAGTGGTGTCTCCTAGATTGGTTAGGTGTCGCTTGGGAGCCTCCGTCAAGTGTGGAGTTGAACCAAGAAGTTTGTAAGGGCAAGGAGATCGCCTACTTCCCGAAGATCTAACCGAGTGAGGCAAGTCCTTCATGGGCGATGGCCATGGTGGGATAGACAAGGTTGGTTCTTCGTGGACCCTTCGTGGGTGGAGCCCTCAGTGAACTCGTGCAAGTGTTAGACTTTGTAGGTTGAAGTATCCATCAACGTGGATGTACAATAGCACCACCTATCGGAATCATGCCAAAAATCTCTGTGTCTTCATTGCGTTTGCACACTCCAATCCCATCCCTTTACTTTCTTACAATTAGCATGCTTTACTCTTTCTGCTGCACATACTATTGCCATGCTTGCTTGAAATGTATTGTGAATGCTTAAACTTGTGCTAAAGATGCACCTTAACTTGAAGAACTTAAAAACTACCACTTTTGCTTGTTAAGGTTCTAATCACCCCCCTCTAGACCCCTCTTCTCGATCCTTTCAATTGGTATGAAAGCATTGGTATCCATTGCTTTGGTTTAATCTCCATTGGAGGAAGATGGATGAGTCTATGATCGAGAGTATTAGACATAGAGTGCCTATGCTTGACGGAGAGTTCTATAATTCTTGGAAGAATGAGATGCTTGAGATTTTTAATGAATATGACTTGAACAAGTATAACACTATCCCTCATTTACCCCCCTCATTGATCCCTTGCATCCTACCCCCGATGAGTATCTTGACATGACCTGCAATCTTAGAACTATTGATCTTATCATTAGAGGATTGCCTCGAAATTTTCTTGTATGCTTGCCTACATTTGAATGTGCTTATACTATATGGAAATATCTTGAGGAGTGCTTTCCAAACTATTCCTTGAAAAATATAGATGAGATTCTTCAAAAGTCCGTTGCTTTTCAAAAATTGGATTCGGGTGATCCTAAATTTGATGATTGTCTATTTGAGCTTTGTGAACTTATGCGTGCCAAAGGTGATGTTGGAGTCATCAATAGCATCATTTAGCAAATTATTAGAATTCATAAACATGCACATTGTCATGGTCATAAGTCTAATGAATCACTCTCTCTAGGTGATGACCATTCACATGATGATGTTGAACATGGATATTATGACGAGGATGGTGATAGTGACTTTGATCTTGATGAGTCAATGAGACACTTTGGTCTTATGGCTAACTTACGTGGTTACATGGCCGGTGGAAAGGAGTGGTCGATAGTGGATGTACTGATCATATGACCGGAGATAAGGACATGTTCCGTGAGCTTGCTAAGAATGATGGTCCACGCAAGTATGTGATACGCCCATTTTGCATCATGCTTTTATATTGATATTTATTGCATTATGGGTTGTTATTACACATTATATCACAATACTTATGCCTTTTCTCTCTCTTGTTTTATAAGGTTTACATGAAGAGGGAGAATGCCGACAGCTGGAATTCTGGAATGGAAAAGGAGCAAATATTAGAGACCTATTCTGCACAACTCCCAAAGTCCTGAAACTTCAGGAAGAATTATTTTGGAATATATAAAACATATTGGGCGGAGAAAGCACCAGAGGGGTGCCACCAGCCATCCACAAGGGTGGGGGGCACGCCCTTGCTTCGTGGGCCACTTGGCAGGCCCCAGATGCCCATCTGCTATATGGTGTGTTTTGACTTGGAAAAAATCAAGAGGAATCTTTTAGGATGAAGTGCCGTCTTCTCGAGGCGGAACTTGGGCAGAACCAATCTAGGGCTCTGGCGGAGCTGTTCTGCCGAGGAAACTTCCCTCCCGGAGGGGGGAATCGAAGCCATCGTCATCACCAACGATCCTCTCATCGAGAGGGGGTCAATGTCCATCAACATCTTCACCATCAGCATCTCCTCTCAAACCCTAGTTCATCTCTTGTATCCGATCTCTGTCTCAAAACCTCAGATTGGTACCTGTGGGTTGCTAGTAGTGTTGATTACTCCTTGTAGTTGATGCTAGTTTGTTTATTCGATGGAAGATCATATGTTCAGATCCTTAATGATAATTAATACTCCTCTGATTATGAACATGAGCATGCTTTTTGAGTAGTTACATTTGTTCCGGAGGACATGGGAGAAGTCTTGTTATTAGTAATCATGTGAATTTGGTATTCGTTCGATATTTTGATGAGATGTATGTTGTCTCTCCTCTAGTGGTGTTATGTGAACATCAACTACATGACACTTCACCATGATTTGGGCCTAGGGGAAGGTATTGGGAAGTAATAATTAGATGATGGGTTGCTAGAGTGACAGAAGCTTAAACCCTAGTTTATGTGTTGCTTTGTAAGGGGCTGATGTGGATCCATATGTTTCATGCTATGGTTAGATTTATCTTAATTCTTCTTCCGTAGTTGCGGATGTTTGCGAGAGGGGTTAATCATAAGTGGGACACTTGTCCAAGGAAGGGCAGTACCCAAGCACCTGTCCACCCACATATCAAATTATCAAAGTAACGAACGCGAATCATATGAGCATGATGAAAACTAGCTTGACAATAATTCCCATGGGTCCTCGGGAGCGCTTTGCATTATATAAGAGTTTGTCCAGGCTTGTCATTTGCTACAAAAAGGATTGGGACACCTTGCTACACCTTATTTACTTTTTTTACTTGTTACCCATTACGAATTATCTTATCACACAACTATCTGTTACCAATAATTTCAGTGCTTGCAGAATACCTTGCTAAAAACCGCTTGTCATTTCCTTATGCTCCTCGTTGGGTTCGATGCTCTTACTTATTGAAAGGACTATGATAGATCCTCTATACTTTTGGGTCATCAAGACTCTTTTCTGGCGCCGTTGCCGGGGAGTGAAGTGCCTTTGGTGAGTGGAATTTGGTAAGGAAACATTTTTATAGTTTGCTAAAATTTGCTGTCAGTTGTTACTATGGAAATAACCCTTTGAGGGGTTTGCTCGGGGTATCTTCACCCTGACCAGAAGGGCAAAGAGTTTCCCCTCAACCTACTGAACCTACTGAAAAATTTATTATGAAATTCCTTTGGGTATGATAGAGAAACTGCTAGTTAATCCTTATGCAGGAGACGGAACATTACACCCTGATATGCATCTAATCTATGTGGATGAAGTTTGTGGATTATTTAAGCTTGCAGGTTTGCCCGAGGATGTAGTCAAGAAGAAGGTCCTCCCTTTATCTTTAAAGGGAAAGGCATTGACATGGTATAGGCTATGTGATGATATCGGATCATGGAACTACAACCGATTTAAATTGGAATTTCATCAGAAGTTTTATCCTATGCATTTGGTTCATCGTGATCAGAATTATATTTATAATTTTTGGCCTCGTGAAGGAGAAAGTATTGCTCAAGCTTGGGGGAGGCTTAAGTCAATGTTATATTCATGCCCCAATCATGAGCTCTCAAAAGAAATTATATTCAGAAATTTTATGCTCGGCTTTCTCGTAATGATCAATCCATGCTCGATACTTCTTGTACTGGTTCTTGTATGGAGAAGACTATTGAATTCAAATGGGATTTATTAGTAATAATTAAATGCAACTCTAAAGATTGGGAACTCAATAAGGAGTCAGGTATAAACCTTAAGTTTGATTGTGTTAAATCTTTCATGGACACCAATGTTTTTCGTGATTTTAGCACTAAATATGGACTTGACTATGAGATAGTAGCTTCTTTCTGTGAATCTTTTGCTACCCATGTTGATCTCCCTTAGGAGAAGTGGTTTAAATAGCATCCTCCCATTGAAGTGAAAGTAGTAGAACCTATTAAAGTTGAAGAAGAAACTATTACTTATAATGTTGATCCTATTGTTCCTACTGCTTATACTGAGAAACCACATTTTCCTGTTAGAATAAAGGAACATGCCAAAGCTTCAACTGTGGTTTGTAAGAGTTATACTAGAACACCTACACCCCCTATATTGCTATGGTTAAATATCTCTTGGTTGATAATATTTATGGGCATGTTATTTATTTCTGTGATGAAGCTGCTAGGATTGCTAAACCCGATATTAAAGATAAACATAGACCCGTTGTTGGCATGCCTGTTGTTTCTGTTAAAATTGGAGATCGTTGTTATCATGGCTTATGTGACGTGGGTGCTAATGTGAGTGCAATTCCTTTTACTTTATATAAAGAAATTATGAATGATATTGCACCTGCTGAGATATAAGATATTGATGTTACTATTAAGCTTGCCAATAGAGATACTATATCAGCAATTGGGATTGTTAGAGATGTTGAAGTCTTGTGTGGGAAAAATAAAATACCCTACGGATTTTCTTGTTCTTGCTTCACCACAATATGATTTTTGTCCCATTATATTTGGTAGACCTTTCTTTAATACTGTTAATGCTAAGATATACTGTGAGAAGGAAATTGTTACTGTAAGTTTTGGAGATATGTCTCATGATTTTAATTTCTCTAAATTTCATAGACAACCCCATCATAAAGAATTGCCTAGTAAGGATGAAATTATTGGTCTTGCTTCTATTGCCGTGCCTCCTACTGATCTTTATAACAATATTTGCTAGACCATGAAAGTGACATGTTTATGAATGAAAGAAAGGAATTAGATGAAATATTCTTTACTCAAGGGCATGTTTTGAAACACAATTTGCCTGTTGAAATCCTTGGGGATCCTCCTCCACCCAAGGGTGATCCCATGTTTGAGCTTAAACAATTACCTGATACTTTGAAGTATGCTTATTTTGTTGAGAAGAAGATATATCATGTTATTATTAGCGCTAACCTTTCAGAGCATGAAGAAAAGAAATTATTGAAAACTTTGAAGAAGCACTGTCCTGCTATTGGATATACTCTTGATGATCTTAAGGGCATTAGTCCCACTCTATGTCAGCACAAAATTAATTTGGAGCCTGATGCTAAACCAGTTATTGATCACCAACGATGGTTAAATCCCAAGATGAAGGAAGTGGTAAGAAATGAATACTAAAGCTTCTGGAGGAAGGTATAATTTATCCTATTGCTGATAGTAGGTGGGTAAGTCCTATTCATTGTGTCCCTAAGAAGGAAGGTATTACTATTGTTCCTAATGATAAGAATGAATTGATTCCACAAAGAATTGTTACAGGTTATAGAATGGTAATTGATTTTCGCAAATTAGACAAAGCTACTAGAAAAGATCATTACCCTCTACCTTTTATTGATCAAATGCTAGAAATACTATCCAAACATATGCATTTTTGCTTTCTAGATGGTTATTCTGGTTTCTCTCAAATACCCGTGTCAAAAGAGGACCAAGAAAAGACCACTTTTACTTGCCCTTTCGGCACTTTTCCTTATAGACATATGACTTTTGGTTTATGCAATGCGCCTGCTACCTTTCAAAGATGTATGACTACTATATTCTCTAACTTCTGTGAAAAGATTGTTGAGGTTTTCATGGATGATTTCTCTGTTTACGGAACTTCTTTTGATAATTGCTTCAGCAACATTGATCGAGTTCTGTAGAGATGTGAAGCAACTAATCTTGTTTTTAATTGGGATAAGTGCCACTTTATGGTTAATGAAGGTATTGTCTTGGGGCATAAGATTTCTGAAAGAGGTATTGAAGTTGATAAAGCTAAGGTAGATGCTATTGAAAAGATGTCGTGTCCTAAAGATATCAAAGGTATAAGAAGTTTCCTTGGCCATGTTGGTTTCTATAAGAGGTTTATTAAGGACTTCTCTAAAATTTCTAGGCCTCTCACTAAGCTCTTGCAAAAAGATGTTCCTTTTGTTTTTGATGATGATTGTGTAGAAGCATTTGAAATACTTAAGAAAGCCTTGATTTCTGCACCTATTGTTCGGCCACCTGATTGGAATTTACCCTTTCAAATTATGCGTGATGCTAGTGATTATGTTGTTGGTGCTGTTCTAGGGCAAAGAGTTGATAAGAGATTGAATGCTATTCATTATGCTAGTAAAACTCTAGACCGTGCCCAGAGAAATTATGCTACTACTGAAAAAGATTTTTTAGCAGTTGTATTCGCTTGTGATAAGTTCAGATCTTATATTGTTGATTCCAAAGTAACTGTTCACACTGATCATGCTGCTATTAAATATCTTATGGAAAAGAAATATGCTATAACATAGACTTATTTGATGGGTTCTCTTGTTACAAGAATTGATTTGCATATTATTGATAGAAAGGGAGCTGAGAACCCTGTTGCAGACAACTTGTCTAGGTTACAAAATGTTCTTGATGACCCACTGCCTATTGATGATAGCTTTCCTGATGATCAATTAGCTGTCATAAATGCTTCTCGTAACACTCCATGGTATGCTGATTATGCTAATTACATCATTGCTAATATACCACCTAATTTCACATACCAGCAAAAGAAAAGGTTTATCTATAATTTAAGACATTACTTTTGGGATGACCCACACCTTTATAAAGAATGAGTAGATGGTGTTATTAGACGTTGTGTACCTGAGCATGAACAAGAATAGATCCTATGCAAGTGCCACTCTGAGGCTTACAGAGGACCCCATGTTGAAGATAGAACTGCACATAAGGTATTGCGATCTAGTTTTTATTGGCCTACTCTCTTCAAGGATGCTCATAAGTTTGTCTTGTCTCGTGATGAATGCTAGAGAATTGGCAATATTAGTAGACGTGAGAAAATGCCTATGAATTATTCACTTGTTATTGAACCATTTGATGTTTGGGGCTTTGATTATATGGTACCTTTTCCATCCGCTAATGGGTATACACATATTTTAGTTGTTGTTGATTACGTTACTAAGTGGGTAGAAGCTATTCCAACTAGTAGTGCTGATCATAACACTTTTATTAAGATGCTTAAAGAAGTTATTTTTCCGAGGTTTGGAGTCCCTAGATATTTAATGACTGATGGTGGTTCACATTTTATTCATGGTGCTTCCCGTAAAATGCTTGCCAAATATGATGTTAACCATATAATTGCATCTCCATATCATCCTCAGACTAGTGGTCAAGTAGAATTGAGCAATAGAGAGATTAAATTGATTTTGCAAAAGGCTGTTAATAGATCCAGAAAGAATTGGTCTAAGAAACTTGATGATGCATTATGGGCTTATAGAACTGCTTATAAGAACCCTATGGGTATGTCTCCGTATAAAATGGTTTATGGAAAGGCATGTCACTTACCTCTTGAACTAGAACATAAAGCATAATGGGCAATCAAAGATATCAATTATGATTTCAAACTTGCCGGTGAGAAGAGGTTATTTGACATTAGCTCACTTGATGAATGGAGAACCCAAGCCTATGAGAATGCCAAGTTATTTAAAAAAAATGTCATGACAAGAGGATACAAAAGTGTGAGTTTAATGTAGGTGATCATGTTTTGCTATACAACTCTCGTTTAAGATTTTTTACAGGAAAACTTCTCTCTAAATGGGAAGGTCCTTACATTATCGAGGAGGTCTATTGTTCCGGTGCCATCAAGATCAATAATGCTGAAGGCACAAATCTGAAGGTGGTAAATGGTTAAAGAATCAAACATTATATCTCAGGTACGTTTCAGACTCCGGAAAGGAATAGGTATGTGGTACGGTAAGTAAAGTGACTCCAAAACGTCTCCAATGGTAATTTTTCTTTGTTTTGGAATATTTAAAAAATTAGGAAAATTAAAAGTAGTCCGAAAGACGCACGAGGATACCACAAGAGTGGAGGGCGCGCCCCCTGCCTTGTGGCAACCTCATGTGCCCTCCGGACTCCGTTTTCTTGCACAATACTTCTTTTGGTCGGTAAAAATTCATTGTATAATCTCCCGAAGGTGTTGACCACTGTACCATGGAAATATCTCCTATTTTCATTTTGAGCTGTTTTCTGCCAGAGTTTTCAAGGCCAGGCATCATGTCGTCCTCCTCCTTCAACAACGCGGAAGGCGATGCTTGGTTGATGCAGATGGAACTTATAAGGGAGGATGCCGAGGGATCCACGATGGAAGAGGATGAAGGAGATTCTCTTGAAGAACAGTCTTCGGCTTCGGAGAGAGGTACTTTGGCGGGCATCTCCACTACTCCAAATCCCCATCAAGCAATATGGACTACAAACAATCATGAAGGCCAAGAGGTTCGAGAAGGGCTTCCCCCTAGGAGGCCCTTACACAGGTTACATCGGAACAACTTTCATAATTTGGTTCAAAATTACGGAGTGGAGAACACCCCTCATACACATATACCTTCCAAATTGGACATATCCCGTCCAAGTGAAAGCAATGCAGGCAAAGGTTCTTGGTGGCCTGAAAATAAGCATCTTTTGGAGGAAATCCAGAAGAACGCAAATATGCTCCAACGTGTGCTCCAAGAATTGCAAGTCCTGAAAGGTGCCTTAATAAAGTTGATGGATACGCCACCAACTCCATCATCACCACCTTCGAAGGAAGAGACATAAATACATGGGCATGGGCACTCCCCTTGGCAACTTCCAAGCTTGGGGGAGGTGCCCCGGTATCGTGTCACCATCACACCTTTACCTTTATCATTTTTCTTAGTTCGATCCTTTTGGTTATATCTTGATCTAGTAGAATAAAGTTTTAGTATATCTAGCCTTGAGTTTTGTTTTGAGATCTATCCACGTAATCGATTTCGTGAGTTATATATAATAAAGAGTAGTTTTGAGTTGAGGGCTTTGCCTTCTTGCTATGATCTTGAGGGAATAAAATAAAAGAAAGAAAGAAATAAAAAGATCATATATTGATCTTATGGAGAGTAATGACTTCACATATAAAGAGTGTGATGAATACATTTTTTGAGAGTTGAGAAACATAGTTTTGGTCATTGTTGCAATTAATAGGAAGTAATAAAGAAAGATAGGCTTCACATATAAATATACTATCTTGGACATCTTTTTTAATTGTGAGCACTCATTAAAATATGACAGGCTAAAAAGTTGATGTTGGACAAGGAAGACAACATAATGACTTATGCTTGCTTATATCTCAATAGAAGTTATATTGTTATGGATCCTCCAACATGTTGAGCTTGCCTTTCCCTCTCATGCTAGCCAAATTATTTGCACCAAGTAGAGATACTACTTGTGCTTCCAAACATCTCTTAAACCAGTTTTGCCATGAGAGTCCACCATACCTACCTATGGATTGAGTAAGATCCTTCAAGTAATTGTCATCGGTGCAAGCAATAAAAGTTCTCTCTAAATATGTATAATCTATTAGTGTGAATAAAATAAGCTTTATACGAACTTGTGATATGGAAGAAATAGAAGCGACAGACTGCATAATAAAGTTCTTTATCAGAAGCGACAATATAAAGTGACATTCTTTCGCATTAAGATTTTTTGCATCAAACCATAAAAGCACATGAAAATCTCTGCTTCCCTTTGCGAAGGGCCTCTCTTTTACTTTTGTCTTCTACCCTTACAAAGAGTCATGGCGATCTTCACCTTTCCTTTTTACACCTTTTCTTTTGGCAAGCACCACGTGTTGGAGAGATCCGGATATATATATATATATATATATATATATATATATATATATATATATATATATATATATATATATATATATATATATATATCCGCTCGGATGTAGGTTATCATAAAGTATTATTATTGACATTACCCTTGAGGTAAAAGGTTGGCAGGCGAGACTATAAGCCCCTATCTTTCTCTATGTCCGATTGAAACTTTGTACCCATAAGTATTGTGTGAGTGTTAGCAATTGTGGAAGACTAAATCATAGTTGAGTATGTGGACTTGCTGAAAAGCTCATGAATTGAATCTTTCCGATGTTATGATAAATTGCAATTGCTTCAATGATTGAAATCATAGTTTGTTAGTCTTCAATGAAGTTTCTGATTCATACTTTACCTTGTGAATGAATTGTTACTTTAGCATAAGAAATCATATGACATTATATGTTGTTGTCCTAAAGATGATCATGATGCCCTCATGTCCGTATTTTATTGTATCGACACCTCTATCTCTAAACATGTGGACATATTTTTCGATATCGACTTTCGCTTAAGGACAAGCAAGGTCTAAGCTTGGGGGACTTGATACGCCAATTTTGCATCATGCTTTTATATTGATATTTATTGCATTATGGGTTGTTATTACACATTATATCACAATACTTATGCATTTTCTCTCTCTTGTTTTATAAGGTTTACATGAAGAGGGAGAATGCCGATAGCTGGAATTCTGGACTGGAAAAGGAGCAAATATCAGAGACCTATTCTGCACAACTCCAAAAGTCATGAAACTTCACGAAGAATTATTTCGGAATATATAAAACATATTGGGCGGAGAAAGCACCAGAGGGGTGCCACCAGCCATCCACAAGGGTGGGGGCGCGCCCTACCCCCTGGGCGCCCCCCTGCCTCATGGGCCACTTGGCAGGCCCCAGATGCCCATCTGCTATATGGTGTGTTTTGACTTGGAAAAATCAAGAGGAATTTTTCAGGACGAAGCGCCGTCTTCTCGAGGCAGAACTTGGGCAAACCAATCTAGGGCTCCGGCGGAGCTGTTCTATCGGGGAAACTTCCCTCCCGAAGGGGGGAATCGAAGCCATCGTTATCACCAACGATCCTCTCATCGTGAGGGGGTCAATGTCCATCAACATCTTCACCATCAGCATCTCCTCTCAAACCCTAGTTCATCTCTTGTATCCGATCTCTGTCTCAAAACCTCAGATTGGTACCTATGGGTTGCTAGTAGTGTTGATTACTCCTTGTAGTTGATGCTAGTTGGTTTATTCGGTGGAAGATCATATGTTCAGATCATTAATGATAATTAATACTCCTCTGATTATGAACATGAACATGCTTTGTGAGTAGTTACATTTGTTCCGGAGGACATGGGAGAAGTCTTGTTATAAGTAATCATATGAATTTGGTATTCGTTTGATATTTTGATGAGATGTATGTTGTCTCTCCTCTAGTGGTGTTATGTGAACATAAACTACATGACACTTCACCATGATTTGGGCCTAGGGGAAGGCATTGGGAAGTAATAAGTAGATGATGGGTTGCTAGGGTGACAGAAGCTTAAACCCTAGTTTATGCGTTGCTTTGTAAGGGGCTGATGTGGATCCATATGTTTCATGCTATGGTTAGATTTATCTTAATTCTTCTTTCGTAGTCGTGGATGCTTGCGAGAGGGGTTAATCATAAGTGGGACGCTTGTCCAAGGAAGGGCAGTACCCAAGCACCTATCCACCCACATATCAAATTATCAAAGTAACAAACGCGAATCATATGAGCATGATGAAAACTAGCTTGACAATAATTCCCATGGGTCCTCGGGAGCGCTTTGCATTATATAAGAGTTTGTCCAGGTTTGTCCTTTGCTACAAAAAGGATTGGGACACCTTGCTGCACCTTATTTAATTTTTTTACTTGTTACCCGTTACGAATTATCTTATCACACAACTATCTGTTACCAATAATTTCAGTGCTTGCAGAGAATACCTTGCTAAAAACCGCTTGTCATTTCCTTTTGCTCCTCGTTGGGTTCGACGCTCTTACTTATTGAAAGGACTATGATAGATCCTCTATACTGTTGGGTCATCAATATGTCGCTTTTGGAGATAATCCCAAGGGTAAGGTACTTGGCCTTGGTAAGGTGGCCATTTCCAATGATAGCTCTGTCCAAAACGTTATGCTCGTTGAATATCTTGGCTACAATCCACTTTTCGTATCTAGACTAGCTGACTTCGGTTTCAATGTCCTATTTACTGAAGTAGATTGCCAAGTGTTTTGAAGAGATAATCATAAAATGGTCTTTATTGGTATTCGTAGAGGAGACCGATACATTGTTGATTTCACTAAGAAAGCTCAACCTCGTACTTGCTTAATTGCTAAATCTTGTAAAGGTTGGTTATGTCATAGAAGGTTAGGTCATGTGGGCATTGATGTCTACTACGCAACTTTATTCTTGTAGACTCGTGTTAGGCCTCCAAGCGCAGAGTTTTGTAGGACAGTAGCAATTTTCCCTCAAGTGGATGACCTAAGGTTTATCAATCCATGGGAGGTGTAGGATGAAGATGGTCTCTCTCAAACAACCCTGCAACCAAATAAAAAAGAATCTCTTGTGTCACCAACACACCAAATACAATGGTAATTTGTAAGGTGCACTAGTTCGGTGAAGACATGGTGATACACGCGTAATAATGACAGTAGATATTGATTTTTGTAATAGGAACAATAAAAAATAGCAAGGTAGCAATTGATAAAACAGAGCACAAACGGTATTGCAAAGCTTGAAAATGAGGCATAGGGTCTGTACTTTTGCTAGTGCAATCTCTCAGCAATGCTTATATAATAACTATCTCTCAACGTGCGATGAAGAATCACTCCAAAGTTCCTATCTAGCGGAGAACATAAGAAGAGATTGTTTGTAGGGTACGAAACCACCTCAAAGCTATTCTTTCCGATCAATCTATCCTAGAATTCGTACTAAAATAACACCAAGCTATTCTTTTCGATCGATCTAACCAAGAGTTCATACTAAAATAACACCATATGATACACATCAACCAACTCTAATGTCACCTACATACTCCAATGTCACCGCGAGTATCCGTGAGTTGATTATGCGATATGCATCAATCAATTTCAGATTCATAATACTCAATCCAACATAAAGAACCTCAAGGAGTGACCCAAGATTTCTACCGGAGAAACAAAGATGAGAATGTGCATCAACCCCTATGCATAGATTACCCCAATGTCACCATGGGAATCCGTGAGTTGAGTGCCAAAACACATATCAAGTGAATCAATATGATACCCCATTGTCACCACGGGTATTCATAGCAAGACATACATCAAGTGTTCTCAAATCCATAAAAGTATTCAATCCGATAAGAACGAAATCTCAAAGGGAAACTCAATTCACAACAAGATAGAGAGGGAAAAGCACCATATGATCCAACTATATTAACAAAGGCCATGATACATCATGACATCTCAATAACACGAGAGAGAGAGAGAGAGAGAGAGATTAAACACATAGCTACCGGTACAAAGCCTCAGCCCTGAGGGTGGACTACTCCCTCCTCATCATGGTGGCCGCAGGGATGATGAAGATGGCCATCGGTGATGATTTTCCCCTCCGGCGGAGTGCCGGAACAGGGTCTAGATTGGTTTTTAGTGGCGACAGTAGCTTGCGGCGGCAGAACTTCTGATCTAGGGTTATTTCTGATGGTTTCTCTATTTATAGGATTTTTTGGCATTGGAATCACGCAAAGATGGGCCTCGTGGTGACCACAAACCGCTGGGGCAAGCCAGGCCCCTCTAGCGCACCCTGGTGGGTTGTGCCCACCTTGTGGCTCTTCTGGACCTCCCACGAAGCTTCTAGTGCCTCTTTTGTTCTGAAAAAAATCGTCAAAAGGTTCTGTTGCATTTGGAGAACTTTTATTTCTGCACAAAAAACACCACCACAGTCATTCTACTGAAAACAACATCAGTCCGGGTTGTTCCATCCAAATCATACCAAAATCATATAATTTTTTTGTAAACATGACATGAATACTTCATAAATTATAGATACGTTGGAGACGTATCATCAGCCCCAAGCTTAATTCCTACTCGTCCTCGAGTAGGTAAATGATAAAAGAAATACTTTATGAAGTGTGAATGCTAGCAAAGTGCATAAGTTTAACCAATGATAATTTCAATCACTTTTCCTAGCATCATAACATCAATTCTTTCTTATAAAACTTCTCATATTAAAGTAGCAACCAATCACATGTTAAGGTTCAAGCAATGAATTTTCTTGAAACTCAACAACCTATATTCTTAGTCACCAAACAATTGCAATTCAACTTATTCAACAGAGTCTAAGTAAGAGCTCCACATACTCAATCATCATATAGTCTTCTATGATTGCTAGTACTCAAAGCATATTTTTAGAACAAATGGCAACCATTGAACACAGGGAATAGGGGCTTAATGTTTCGCCTCCCAACTCATTTAGCATAGAGAGAATTGTCAGCAATAATAAATCATGATCAAATATATTTGACTGGCCATGTGTGCCTAGATCTTTCCCCACCACATGATGCTTGCCAACTAGAGGATAATTGAGATTGAAATGAGAATGCATATTATTGACTCTTGCATAAAAGTAAATACTGAAAAGTAAAAGATAGGCCCTTCGTAGAGGGAAGCAGAGGTTGTCATGTGCATTTTGTTTTTGGATGCCCAAACTCTTAATACAAAGGAACATCATGTTATATTGCCCCTTATGATAGCAACCTTTATTATGCAATCTGTTGCTTTTATTATTTTTCCATCACAAGTTCATACAACGCTCAATTTTCCCTTACAATAAAATATCAAACATATTTAGGAGTAATTTTATTGCTTTATACACCGATGATAACTTACTCGAAGGATCTTATTCAATCCATAGGTAGGTATGGTGGACACTTATGGCAAGAAACTGGGTTTAAGGGTTTTTGGATGCACAAGTCTCTACTTAGTACAATTTTTTGGCCAGCAAAAGATCCTAGGCAAACACCACATGTTGGATGATCCATAGCAATGTAACTTCTATGCAAATATACACGACCATAACTCATTATGTTGTCTTCCTTGTCCAACTTCAACTAATTTGCTCAAGTTTGAAAATAATTAATGGCTATTCACAATCATAGAAGATGTTGATACGTCTCCAACGTATCTATAAGTATGAAGTACTCATGCTGTTATTTTATCATTCTTGGATGTTTTACAATCATTTTATAACAACTTTATATCATTTTTTGGGACTAACATGTCGACGTTCTAGGAACGAGGGTCCCCAGACTTGCCTGCCTGCGGCCCACGGCGTGGCTGGGCTGGCAGGTTCATATGGCCCATCTTCATCAACAAGACATCCAAGACCCTCGCGAGGGGCCAAGCCTCGCGGGGCGGACGACGCAAGACCTCCTCAAGAGCGGCCTTGCCAGGCAGGCTCACGAGGGGCGGAGAGATCAAGGCAAGGCAAACCTTGCGAGGTCCCTCGTGACGTGAGCCATGACGATCGAGGCCAGGCGGTCGCCAGGCAGGCGCCAGCGCATGCAGCGTGCTTGTTTCCTCTTTGTTGCTAAGGGGCAAGCGCAGGCGCGGAGTACCGAGGCATCAAGCAAAGGTTTCCATATTGGTGCAATGAGACCAGTACCAGAAGAACGGCAAGACAGAGGTCACCATGGAGCCCAAGACGGCGTCATCACCAGAGCCTTTTACAAGCGAAGACTACCTTTTGTCAAGATAGTTTGTACTAGCTGTCCCCTTTCGAATTGGCCGTTGTTGGCTCCCTTCCCGCTCAATATTTGGGGAGAGGACCGGGGCCTATATAAGTAGAACTAGCCACCACCATGAGGGGCATCGGATCGACACCATCACAAGTCGGCAGCTGATTTAGATCGTCACACACACAAACTCACCAAACACAAGAACACCTCATCCTTAGGAGGCTGTTCTTCCTCTTGTACTATTCATCATTAGCCCAAGAGGCAATCCACCACCACCACACTGCAGTAGGGTATTACACCACAACGGTGGACCGAGCCTGTATAAATCTTGTGTTTGTCTGTGTTGAGAGTTCACCGTGTTCGTCCGTGAGATCTTAGAGAGCTAGGGCGTGGATCGATAGGGAGAAAACCTTCGTGCGCACCCCAGTGTTTGAAGCTCAAGGGTTTGCCGGAACCCCAGATCCAACATTTGGCGCGCCAGGTAGGGGTGTGCCTTAGCTTCTCGTCCGTCGATCTGCGCTCCGTCGACACCGCGCCACGCCCACATGGCAGGCGCCCCGCCGCCGACTCCGACGACCAGCGTAGACGACGGGGCCATGGGGCTCCGAGCCCTGGCCCCCGCCCTGCGATGGGTGCGGTGGCCGCCCAAGTTCAAGCCGGAGAACCGCCGTGCTACGACGGCGTGACGGATCCGTCGGCCTTCCTGCTGGCGTACGAGGAGGCCGTCCTCGAAGCCGGGGTGATGACAAGGTCATGGCCAGCTGGATTCCCATGACCCTCACCGGCGAGCCGCACGCCTGGCTGATCAACCTTCCCGGATCCACGGTGGTGTCTTGGGAGGAGCTTCGCGGCCTCTTCACTGCGTGCTACGTTGCACCGGCGCACCACGCGGTCGCGGCCCTCTTGGGCGGCTCACAGGCGTCGCCCTCAGAGCGCCACATCAAGCCATTCCTCCGCCAAATCGGTGCCGCTTCCACGCGCTCGGGGCCTCCGCCGGGCTGGGCCGTGCCTGAGGCTGATCTCACCTTCAGCTCGGAAGACCACCCCGTCACCACCATCGGCTCAGGCATGCTTCTGATGCTCTGCACACTCACCATCTATGACGTGGCCATCACCAAGACCCTCATCGGCGGTGGCGCCGGCCTCAACTTGCTCTCCGTAGAGGCTTTCAGCCTTCTTCACGTGCCACTTGAGCGGCTCAGCCTCAGCAAGCCTTTCTCGGGAGTCGGCGGTGGCGCCGCCCACTCCCTGGAGCAGATCCACCTCCCCGTCACCTTCGGTACGCGTGACAGCTACAGCACTGAGTTGGTCGACTTTGACATCGCCCGCATCGGCCTCCCTTACAATGCCATCCTCAGGTACCCAGCTCTGGCCCAGTTCATGGCGGCGACTCATCCAGCCTACAACCTCATGAAGATGCCTGGAAGCAAAGGTGCCCTAACCATCAAGGGGGTTGCCAAGGAGGCCGTGATGGTACTCAAACTTGCCTTCAGGACCGCCGCAGCGGCGAATCCCGTTGGCGCCGGTACCCCCGAGGCCAAGGAGGCCGCGCCGACCAAGAAGAAGTAGTTGTTCACCCAAGACAAGGCAGAAACCAAACAGGTGCCGGTCAACGAGGACGACCCCTCAGGAGCCACCTTCACCATAGGCGCCAACCTCGACCCCAGCGAGGAGGAAGCATTGGTGAAGTTCTTGCGCGCGAACAAGGAAATATTCGCATGGGAGCCCAACCAGCTGGTGGGGGTCCCGAGAGAGGTGATTCAGCACCACTTGAGGGTATGCCCCAATGTGCGCCCCGTGAAGCAGCGAGCGAGGTGGCAGTCCACGGAAAAGCAGGCCTTCGTTGTCCAAGAGACCCGCAAGCTGGAGGCGGCAGGTGCCATTCGTGAGGTTAGGTACACCGAATGGCTGGCGAACCCAGTCATGGTGCCGAAGAAAGGCGGGAAGGAGCGAATGTGCGTTAACTTCACCAACCTCAACAAGGCGTGCCCACAAGATCCGTTCCCTCTCCCACGCATTAACCAGATTGTCGACTCCACTGCCGAGTGTGACCTGTTGTGCTTCCTGGATGCGTTCTCGGGGTATCATCAAATCAAGATGGCGGTGGAAGATGTAGAGAAGACCGCTTTCCTGGCCCCGTGTGGGGTATACTGTTACACTTGCATGCCCTTTGGGCTGCGCAACGCGGGCGCGACCTTTCAGCGGCTGATGCACATCGCTTTAGGGCGGAAGCTCGGGAGAAACACGGAGGCCTACGTCGATGACATTGTGGTGAAGTCTCGGGAGGCGAGAACCTTGATCCAAGACCTGGAGGAGACCTTCGAGAGCCCGCGGTAGGTGAACTTGCGGCTTAACCCAAAAAAGTGCGTGTTCGGCGTCCCTTCCGGCAAGCTGCTGGGATTCCTCGTATCACATAGAGGGATCGAGGGAAACCCGGAGAAGATCAAGGCCATCGAGGGCATGAGCCCACCGCAGACCCTCAAGGAAATGCAGAAGCTGGCTGGTCGAGTGACTGCATTGGGGTGTTTCATCTCCAGCTGGGAGAGCGCGCCTTACCCTTCTTCAAGCTGATGAAGAAGAAGGGCCCATTCGAGTGGACTCCGGAGGCCGACCGAGCCTTCCAAGACCTCAAGAGATATCTGACCAGCCCGCTGGTGCTGGTGGCGCCACGACTTCTCGACTCTCTAGTACTCTATCTTGCCGCCACCCCCATACTCCACCAATGCCGCGCTGGTGGCGGTTTGGGAAGAGCACCAGGCCAAGAGAGCGTCGCGCCCAGCCACGTCGCCAGCCGAGATGACGCAAGATCGGGAAGGCACGGCAAGAGCCGCAGCGGCAGTAACGGAAGACCGAGCTCGGTAAGATGATGCCGCAGAGATTCCCGCAAGCGACCGGGCGCTAGGGTCACGTCACCTCAGGAAGCACCCCAGCTCACACAAGATGTGAGCCTCACCAACACGCCGGTCCTCGTCGAGCACCCAGTGTACTTCGTCAGCACAGTGCTGCGGGACACGAGGGCACGATATCCCATGCCTCAGAAGCTCCTGCTTGCACTCCTGGTGGCCTCACGCAAGTTGCGCACTATTTCTAGGGCCACCCCATCAAAGTCGTCTCGGGTTATCCATTGGAGAGGGTGCTCAGGAGCCCCAACTCTGCCGGAAGGTTCGACATCAAGCTGCAGGCTTCCAGTTGGAGTTCAGCACCACCAGGGTCATTAAGGGAGCCGCGCTCACGGATTTTGTGGCGGAATGGACGGATGCCCCGGCACTGGAAGTGGGCGAAGACCGGTCTACCTCGCCAGGTAATGAGGCGCCCGACAGATGGGTCATGTACTTTGACGGGGCCTTCGCGCATCAGGGCACGGGGGCTAGAGCAGTACTCATCTCGCCCACACAGGACAAGCTCTACTACGCTGTGCAGCTATGCTTTCAGCAAGGCCAGAAGGTCTCCAACAACATTGCAGAATACGAAGGTCTCATAGCTGGCTTGAAGGCCGCGACAGCTCTAGGAGTAAAGCGCCTCACCGTTAGGGGCGACTCACAGCTCCTCGTCAACTTCTCCAACAAAGTGTACGAGCCAAAGGACGAGCACATGGAGGCGTACCTCAGAGAAGTGCATAAGATAGAAAAATAGTTCCTAGGCCTAGAGGTGCAGCATGTGCCCCGCGACACCAACAAGGAAGCCAACGACATCGCCAGGAGGGAATCCAAGCGGCAGCCCCAAGAACCCGGTGTGTTCGAGGAGCGGCTCTTCAAGCCATCAGCAACGCCGCCACTTTCAAGCATGGCGCAGCCTTGGGAAGAACTCCCACAACTGCCAGCCATGGGAGCCCCAGCTTGTGGCCCAACCTCAGGAGCCTGCTTGCTCTTAGCGCTTGAGCCTCGGGAGGGATGTTAGACCAAGGAGTTCAAGGAATATCTGATGCAAGGGGCGCTACCGGAGAAGGAAGAGGATGTAGAGCGCGTGGCCCGTCAAGCCACAGCATACTGCATCAGGGACGGTGAGTTGTACAGGAAGCGCCCGAATGATGTTTCATTGCGTTGCATTTCTAGGGACCAGGGGAAGGAGTTGCCGATGGACATACACAGCGGCGACTGCGGACACCACTCGTCGTCACGGACCCTTGTTGGCAAGGTGTTCCGTAGTGCGTTCTACTAGCCCACGACACTCAACGACGCAGCCGAGCTTGTGAAGTCCTGCGAAGCCTGCCAGTTCCATGCCCAAAAGACCCATCAGCCAACTCAGGGCCTCCAGATTATACTGCTCACATGGCCGTTCGCGGTCTGGGGGCTGGATATCTTGGTCCCATTCCCTCGAGCGCCAGGGGGCTACCGCTACCTCTACGTCGCCATCGACAAGTTCACCAAGTGGGCGGAAGTGGATGCCGTCCGCACCATCCCAGCTGGTTCCGCAGTCAAGTTCATCAAGGTCCTCGGGAGCCGTTTCGGGGTCCCCAACCGCATCATCAACGACAACGGCTCGCAGTTTACCAGTAACCTCTTCAAAACATACTGTGCTAACCTTGGAACGCAGATCTGCTATGCTTCGGTGGCGCACCCCAGAAGCAATGGCCAGGCTGAACGCGCCAACGCGGAATTCCTGAGAGGCCTTAAGACCAGGACCTTTAAGAAGAAGCTCGACGCCTACGGCAGGGGCTGGCACGACGAGCTCCAGTCCGTGCTATGGTCCATCCGCACCACCGCCACTAAGCTGATGTGCGAGACCCCATTCTTCCTCGTCTACGGAGCCGACGCGGTCCTCCCTCACGAGGTCAAACATCACTCCGCACAGGTCCTGGCGTTTGATGAAACACAGCAGGACGCCTCGCGAGGGATGGACCTCATATTGGGGGAGGAACGACGTCGCGAAGCTGCGCTGAGGGTGGCAAGGTACCAGCAAGCGCTGCGGCGGTACCACTATTGCAACATCCGCTCCAGGACGCTCGAGGCAGGTGACCTCGTCCTGAGGCGGGTCCTCTCCAGGGAAGAGTGTAACGCCCTCGATGCGGCTATATCTCCTACGTGTCGAAGCACGACTTAGAGGCATAACCGCATTGAAAGCAATGCCGCAAGTAAGGTAATCTTCACAACAACCCATGTAAATAGATATAAGGGAAAAAGGATACATAGTTGGCTTACACTCGCCACGTCACACAAATACATGAATAGCATTACAATCATCCAATACACTCATGGTCCGACTACGGTACCAAAATAAAGATCAACCCGCACATGCGACAAAGTCCCCGATCGCCCCAACTGGGCACCACTACTGATCATCTGGGAAAGACACATAGTAACGGCGAGAGTCTTCATCGAACTCCCACTTGAGCTCAAGCGCATCATCTGGAGCGGTATCATCGGTCCCTGCATCTGGTTTTGGAAGTAATCTGTGAGTCACGGGGACTCAGCAATCTCGCACCCTCGCGATCAAGACTATTTAAGCTTATAGGTAAGGCAAAGGTATGATGTGGAGCTGCAGCAAGTGACTAGCATATATGGTGGCTAACATACGCAAATGAGAGCGAGAAGAGAAGGCAAAGCACAGATGAACAACTATGATCAAGAAGTGATCCTAGAATAACCTACGCCAAGCATTGCTCCAACACCGTGTTCACTTCACGGACTCCGCCGAGAAGAGACCATCATGGTTACACACGCGGTTGATTCATTTTAATTATGTTAAGTTTCATGTTATCTACAACCGGACATTAACAAATTCCCATTTGCCCATAACCGCGGGCATGGCTTTCGAAAGTTCAAATCCCTACAGGGGAGTCCCAACTTAGCCCATCACAAGCTCTCACGGTCAACGAAGGATATTCCTTCTCCCGAGACATTCCGATCAGACTCGACATCCCGGTTACAAGACATCCTCGACAATGGTAAAACAAGTCCAGCAACACCTCCCGAATGTGCCGAAAAATCCCGATAGGAGCTGCACATATCTCGTTCTCAGGGCACACTCAGATTAGACATCCTACGAGTAAAACCAACCCTCAAGTTGCCCCGAGGTGGCCCCGCAGTCTACTCGGTCGGACCAACACTCAGAGGAGCACTGGCCCAGGGGGTTTAAATAAAGATGACCCTTGGGCTCCGAAAACCCAAGGGAAAAAAGGCTACGTGGCAAATGGTAAAACCAAGGTTGGGCATTGCTGGAGGAGTTTTATTCAAAGTGAACTGTCAAGGGGTTCCCATTATAACCCAACCGCGTAAGGAACGCAAAATCCGGGAACATAACACCAATATGACGGAAACTAGGGCGGCAAGGGTGGAACAAAACACTAGGAAAAAGGCCGAGCCTTCCACCCTTTACCAAGTATATAGATGCGTTAAGATAAACAAGATAATATGGTGATATCCCAACAATAAACAATGTTCCAACAAGGAACGATCTCCAATCTTCACCTACAATTAGCAACGCTATAAGAGGGGCCGAGCAAAGCGGTAACATAGCCAATCAATGGTTTGCTATGACATGGTGGGTTAGAGGTTTGACATGGAAATTTGGGAGGCATGATAAGCAAGTGGTAGGTATCATAGCATAGGCATAGCAAAAGAGCGAGCATCTAGAGAGCAAAGATAGAAGTGATTTCGAGGGTATGATCATCTTGCCTGCAAAGTTGTCAGAGTTGTCTTGATCTTCGTAAGCGAACTCAACAGGCTCCTCGTTCACGAACTCGTCTCCCGGCTCTACCCAAACAAGAACAACAAGCAAACGGAACACAATCAACCACATGCAATGCTCAAACAACATGAAGCAAACATGGTATGATATGCGGGATGCGATATGCGATGCATATGCAAGATTTGACAAGAAATTATTGAACCTGGCCTCAACTTGGAAATCCAAGAGTGCCACTGGAAAGGTGAGGTGATTTCGGTTGAAATCGATATAAAGATCACCGGAATCGGATGCACGGTTTGGAAATGACAAGCAAAACAAATATGGCACCGGTCTGCGATAATCAGCAAGTGACCAACTAAATGCATCAAGATAAATATGCTACAGCACTCAAACATGACAACAAAATACATGGCAGGGATCCACTCATGATACTTGACAAACGATGAACACTGAGCTACGGCTAATTCATCCATTAACAGGTTCAAACAAGCATGGCAAAAGTGCAAATAATAACAGGTTTCAGACTTAGTGAAATTAACACAAGTCTGGAATTTATCATCAGGAAGCACACTTTAGAGCATGAAAACTACATGCTACAGGAACTTAACATGGCAAAGCAAGGCATGGAATGAAGCTACTCAAAGCACTTAACAAAAGTCCCTTAGTGACCTTGAGCCAAAACGGATCAGAAAATACAATTGCAAGCATGTGAACATGGCAAAAACATAAACAGATTCAGACTTAGTGAAAAACTGGAGCATGCAAATCAGTTAACGAGTAGGCATGTTTACGAGCTCGATGCACTCACTACAGAGCATGGCATGACAAACTAAGCATACACCCATCAATAATACATAGCATAGGAGTTAGACATGGCAAGAACAATAACATAGCATGCACGGATCAATAGCAACATCCTTGGCAAAATCGCTAAACATGTCAACAATCTGCCAGAATTATTTTATAGCAAAAGTAGAGCTCGATTGACTCAAGCTAGGTTGCTCCATAATTGCAAACAAAGACATAGATGGATAGATCACCACAATGTTAACAAAATATCCTTACTGATCATTCTCAAAAGAGGCACGGATCACTAGGAAACAACATGAACATATGGCATTATGCTACTTTGCAAGCTTGTGCTAGTCACCAAAAATATCACAAAAATACATGGAAAGCACCTCTGTAAAGATGGCATGGAATATAACAAAACACATGTAGAGCTCAGGATCATAGCATGCACACATTAATCATGGCAAAAATGACAAATTGCTATTTGCTGAAACAGATCTGACAAATTCATCACATAGCCCTCTTCCAACATCATTTCGGGCATGAAGATGAGCTCAAATGAAAATGATGCAATGAGATGAAATGATGTACTCCTCGAGACGAACATTTTGATATGCTACACGCACGAATCGGAGCTACGGGTGCAGAGATACGATATGATGAAAATTGCCAAAAATTAGGGTTTCAGGGGATAAAAAGTCAACCGTCTCCCATATCCAGATCTGGATCCTGGCGGTTACTGTAGCAGGAGGGAGTCGCCGGAGTTCGTCGCCGGAAATGGGGGCAACGGCGGCCGGACTTGGTGGCGCTCGCCGGCGCGTGCGAGGCAGAGGCCGGACGGCGAGGTGGGCATCCTCGGGCACCGCGCGGTGTCCACGGGGGCGAGGGACGGCGAGGTAGGCGATGCGGTGGAGTTCGACGATGGTGGCGGCGGCCGGAGCGGCAGGGTCGCGGCGGAGCGCGGCGCCGGCGCGGGAGGAGAAGAGGCGTGAGCGCGGGCGTCGGTCGGCGGCGGCTTGGGCTGGGGAGGGCCCGCCATGGGCCGAGCGGGTTGGCGGTGGAGGGAGGCAGACGGTGCCACGTGGCAGCGCGCCACTGGCTATGGGCGGCGGCGCGATTTTGTCCGCCCGGGACGGACGTGTCCGGCGGCGGCGCGAGGGGATTTTTAGGGTTGGGGGGAGAAGAGACCCGGGATTTTTGTGTGGGGGTCTATATATAGGCATAGAGGGGACTAGGAATGTCCAAATGGAGTGCGGTTTTCAGCCACGCGATCGTGATCGAACACTCTAGATGATGGAAAGGTTTTTGGTGGGTTTTGGGCCAAATTGGAAGGGTGTTGGGCTGCAACACAAACGAGGCCTTTTCGGTCCCTCGGTTAACCGTTGGAGTATCAAACGAAGTCCAAATGGCATGAAACTTGACAGGCGGTCTACCGGTGGTAAACCAAGGCCGCATGACAAGTCTCGGTCCAATCCGGAAATGTTTAACCCCCACACACGAAAAGAGGTAGAAAGGGACACCGGAGGACATAGGAGCACCGGAATGCAAACAACGGGGAAAAAGCTCGGATGCATGAGACGAACACGTATGCAAATGCAATGCACATGATGACATGATATGAGATGCATGACAAAGACAAACAACACACGGAGACAAAAACCCGACACCGAGGAAAATAAAATAACTTAGCGCCAGAAACGGCAAGAGTTGGGATACAGATAAGCTAAATTACATCCGGGGTGTTACAAAGGGTTGCACAAGCTCTCACCCATGTGGGAGGGCCTACTCAGGGTCGTCCATATCTCCAGGCCCGGCGCCGCGCGCCTGGAGACGCAGGACGGGGTGCCCATCTAGAACACTTGGAAGATCCAGCACGTCCGGAGGTTCTATCCATGATGCAAGGCCCAGTGCCTGTGAAGCAAGGCTAAGTGCCTGTGAAGCAAGGCCCAGTGCCTGTGAAGCAAGGTCCAGTGCCTGTGAAGCAAGGCCCATTGCCTGTGAAGAATCGCCGCCCGTAACACTCTCACGTAATAATGAGTGGGGCTGTACACGCCCCGGAGTCTCCGGAGAGCCGCCCTCGGGCCTCGGGGGCTCCCTCCCATGCCTAGTGGCAGCACTTAGCTCCGCGCTTGTGATAAGATGTCGAAGACTAGACTCGGTGCCGGACGTGGCTTTTCATTTGCTTTCCGTAGTTTGCCCGCCTTCTCTTAATCGAAGTTTGTTTCTAGTGTTCCTCGCCGATTTGGTTCTGCTGCCTTTTCCGAATCTGGTTCGCTTTTGTTCTCTCTCTTGCATACCTCGCGAGGGGGCTAGGCAGGTGCCTTTGCGAGGGTTTCTTCGTCATGTGATGGTCATTCTCTCTGCCTTCAGTCTGCTTTCTCGCGAGGCACCCTCGTTCGGGCCCACAAACCAGCACATCCCTCTTAACCCGTGCCCCTCGGGTACCGCGATGTGAAGCGCCGAGTCAAGGCTCGGGTGAACGATAAGTCTCCTAGCAAGCTCCCTAACAATTTTTTTACAGTTCCTGAGCAACCGCTAAGTCAAGACAAGCACGAAGAAATGAGTGCCTCATGAAGAAGAGCTGCCCTGAACGCACCAGGCTAAGTTATTTCCGTACAAAATAAATGACACAACACAAGAATAACAAGCATAGCGTAATGATTAAGGAATCGTAGTTCGATACACGCCCACCCGGGCCCACATTGGTTTCGTTTGATGCAGGAAAGGATAGAGGGAACAAAGCAAAAGCGGCATTGCAGCAATCGCGGGGGCAGGCCTCCAGCGACGTCCCGAGCTCAGCCGGATCTCTCCTCGCGCTTCACGGAGGCTCGGCGGCGGGACGACCCGCTACCACCCTTGAAGCGAGCGCGGCGGCATGGCGGCTGGTCGTAGCCGCCGCTACTGGAGCTTTCGCCAAGGGAAGAGCTGCCGTAGCTGGACAAGGCGCGGCCGGTGAGCTCGCCCTTGTCGCGGCCATCGCCGAGACCAAGCACCTCCTCGTCGTCGTTCGTCTCGGGGCAGCACCCGGCGTGGCGGCTGTCTTCCCCAAACACCCTCACGTAGAGGGTCGCATCACCGTCATACTTAAAGTGGAGGGTGCAACACTTTCCTAGGACGCGCGCGCGGGTGAATGCCTGCCAGCCACAGGCCAGAGCTATGTTGCCCGTGGCGGAGACTTCGACCACGACCCAGGAAGCCCCGCTGCAGCAACTGTCCGCCTGCAGCCAGAGCCCACCCGGACCAGGGGCCGGCAACTCGTCGGCAAAGAAGCGCGGAAGATGGAGCCAGTTGCCGGCCGGATCCACCGACCAGACAACGAACTCCGGCAGCACCTTTGCCGAGTGGAAGCGTGGCTGGGGAGTCCGTGCAACCACGACACGTCTCCCCTCACATATGGGGCTGCCGCGGCCATATCGACCCCCGCCACGCGCAGCGGCACCACCCCGAGAGCAGGGGGCACAGAGGGAGTCGAGGAGAGCTTGTGGGGTCGGCCACGTCCCCGTTTAGGTGCCGGGGAGCCGGGCCCCTCACGAGGGGCCTTCCCTTTCTCCGCGGCGGTGAACCTCTTCGACGGCGCCATTGGAGTCGATGGCGGAGCAGAAGAAGAAGGAGCAGACGGAATGGGAAGAGATGGGCGATGGGGGCTCTGCCCCCCTCCCCATTTATAGCATTGGAAGGCCAACCAGCACCCGCACGATCACAGGTAATGATGGTTTTCCTTGCATGTCGTGGGGACTTGTCAAGTCGGGCAGTTGCCGAGGCAACATGGGGAAGCGGCGACGCCCACGTCCAATCAACCACCACGCGTCAACCAAGGCCACAGGCTTTTGGGGCCCACGGCGCTACGCGCTTGACCCTTTGGCTTTGCCTCGAAGCCAAGCCTGAGCGCGCCTTGGGCCCGGGGGCTACTGTCGTCGTTCTGGGAACGGGGGTCCCCAGACTTGCCTGCCTGCGGCCCATGGCGTGGCTGGGCTGGCAGGTTCGTACGGCCCATCTTCATCAACAAGACATTCAAGACCCTCGCGAGGGGCCAAGCCTCGCGGGGCGGACGATGCAAGACCTCCTCAAGAGCGGCCTCGCTAGGCAGACTCATGAGGGGCAGAGAGATCAAGGCAAGGAAAATCTCGCGAGGCCCCTCGTGACGTGAGCCATGATGATCGAGGCCAGGCGGGCGCCAGCGCATGGAGCGTCCTTGTTTCCTCTTTGGTGCTAAGGGGGCAAGCGCATGCGTGGAGCACCGAGGCATCAAGCAAATGTTTCCATATTGGTGCAACGAGACCATGACCAGAAGGACGGCAAGACGGAGGTCACCATGGAGCCCAAGACGGCGTCATCACGAGAGCCTTTTGCGGGCGAAGACCACCTTTTGTTAGGATAGCTTGTACTAGTTGTCCCCTTTCGAATTGGCCGTTTGGCTCCCTTCCCGATCAATATTTGGGGAGAGGACCAGGGCCTATATAAGTAGAACTAGCCACCACCATGAGGGGCATCGGATCGACACGATCACAAGTCGGCAGCTAATTTCGATCCTCACACACACAAACTCACCAAACACAGGAACACCTCGTCCTCAGGAGGTTGTTCTTCCTCTTGTACTGTTCATCATTAGCCCAAGAGGCAATCCACCACCACCACACTGGAGTAGGGTATTACACCACAACGGTGGCCCGAACCAGTCTAAATCTTGTGTCTGTCTGTGTTGAGAGTTCGTCGTGTTCGTCCGCGAGATCGTAGAGAGCTAGGGCGTGGATCGATAGGGAAAAAACCTTCGCGCGCACCCCAGTGTTCAAACCTCAAGGGTCTGCCGGAACCCTAGATCCGACATAACCTATTGACCCAGGGCCTAGTGCGAGTTGCTGTTTTTTGCTTGTTTTTTACATCGCAGGAAATCAATACCAAACGTAGTCCAATCACCACGAAACTTTTGGAGATTTTTCTGTATCGGAAGGAACCCAATGGGCCAGAGCTGCACCTGGGGGGTGCCCCGAGGGGGCACAACCCACCAGGGTGCGCCAGGGCCCCCTGGCGCGCCCAAGTGGGTTGTGCCCACCTTAGTGGCCTCCCACACCCCCTCTTTGCATTATAAATTCCCAAATATTCCGAAACCCTTCGTGGTTAACCTAGACCAGAAGTTCCGTCGCCACAGGGCTCCGTAGCCACCGAAACCAATCTAGACCTGTTTCAGCACCCTGCAGGAGGGGGGAATCATCTTCAGTGTCCATCTTCATCATCCCGGCGGCCACCACGATGAGGAGGGAGTAGTCCACCCTGGGGGCTGAGGGTTTGTACCGGTAGCTATGTGTTTAATCTCTCTCTCTCTCTCTCTCTCTCTCTCTCTCTCTCTCTCTCTCTCGTGTTCTTGAGATGTCACGATCTTGATGTATCGCGGGCTTTGTTAATATAGTCGGATCATATGGTGTTTTACCCTCTCTATCTTGTTGTGATGAATTTAGTTTTTCCCTTTGAGATTTTGTTGTTATCGGATTGAAACCTTTTATGGATTTGAGAGCACTTGATATATGTCTTGCAATTGATACTGATGGTGACAATGGGGTATCATATTGATTCACTTGATATATGTTTTGGCACTCAACTCGCGGATTCCCGAGGTGACCTTGGGGTAATCTATGCATAGGGGTTAATGCACGTTCTTCTCTTTGTTTCTCCGGTAGAAATCTTGGGGCATTCTTTGAAGTTCTTTGTGTTGGATTGAATAATATGAATCTGAATTTGCTTTGGTGTTATTTTAGTACGAACCCTTAGTTAGATTGATCGGAAATAATAGCTTCGTGTTATTACGAACTCTAGGATAGATTGATCGAAAAGAATAGCTTTGAGGTGGTTTTGTACCCTACAAACAATTCCGTCTTATGTTCTCCGCTAGATAGGAACTTTGGAGTGATTCTTCGTTGCACGTTGAGAGATGGTTATATGATCCAATTATATTAGCATTGTTGAGAGATTGCACTAGCGAAAGTACGGACCCTAGGCCTTGTTTTTAAGCATTGCAATACCGTTTTTGTGTCCGTTTACTATTTGCTACCTTGCTGTTTTTATTTATTCAGATTATAAAAATATATTTCTACCATCCATATTACACTTATCACCATCTCTTCACCGAACTAGTGCACCTATACAATTTGCCATTGTATTTGGTGTGTTGGGGACACAAGAGATTTCTTGTATTTGGTTGCAGGGTCGTTTGAGAGAGACCATCTTCATCCTACACCTCTCACGGATTGATAAACCTTAGGTCATCCACTTGAGGGAAAATTGCTACTGTCCTACAAAACTCTACGCTTAGAGGCCCAACACATTTCTACAAGAATAAAGTTGCGTAGTAGACATCAGATGTCCAAGATAATATATTTGTATATGAAAGTTCTCTTCCTTATACTAAGCATTCATGAATTTCTTGTATGACCAATATTGTGATTGACAAGCTTCAAAAGGTTTCACTTTCTAAACCCAATGTGAAGCTACCACTAGGGATGATATAATTTCAACTTCATGATATTCAATTCATTCAACAACTTACTCATAGGATGTAAGTGAAGCACAAGAGTAAATGGCAAGCTACTCCAAAAAGATATAAGTGAAGATCAAGTGAGTAGTTAATTAAATGGGTAGCCATTTGAGGACTCTCTCTTATTTAGAAACTTTCAGATCTAAGTATTTTATGAAAACAACAAGCAAAACAAAATAAAATGGCATTCCAAGAATAGCACACATCATGTGAAGAAGCAAAAACTTAGGTTCAACCGATACTAACCATAATTGTGAAGAAGAAAGGTGGGATGCCTACCGGGGAATCCCCAAGCTTAGATGCTTGAGACTTCTTGAAATATTATCTTGGGATGCCTTGGGCATCCCAAGCTTGAGCTTCTGTGTCTCCTTAATTCCTTTTATATCACGGTTTCCCTAAATCTTAAAAATTTCATCCACACAAAACTCAACAAGAACTCGTGAGATAAGTTAGTATAAATCAGTGCAATAACCTTATCATTTTTTACTGTAGAAATTCACTAAAATTATTATTCAAAATTGCATACTAAATGCATCTGCATATTTAATACTCCTATCTTCAAATAAAATCATTAAACAACCAAACAAATGCAAACAATGCAACCATAACAGCAATCTATCTATACATGACAGTCTGTAAAGGAAGCAAGAATATCAATACTTATGTAACTCCAAAAATTCTGAAAATTTACCACACTGTAGAAATTTTATCATAGCTTGTTGTGCAATAAATTTTAACATTTTATCACATTCTGACTTTTTTGAAGAATTAGCGTACTAGCGTGCAACTTTCTGCTTTCAAACAGCCACATATAGGCTTGCAAAATATGCATGGCAAAGGCTATACTTGACATTTTTATTGAAATATAAGATACAAAGCATTATTATAAATAACATAAAACAAAATAAAATGACGCTCCAAGCAAAACACATATGATGTGACGAATAAAAATATAGCTCCAAGTGAGGTTACTGATAATGTTGGAGACGAAAGAGGCGATGCCTTCCGTGGCACCCCCAAACTTAGTTGCTTGGATATTCCTTGAATATTACCATGGGGTGCCTCAGGCATCCCCAAACTTAGGGTCTTGTTACTCCTTATTCTCCTCATATCGATATCTCACCCAAAACTTGAACACTTCAATCACACAAAACTTAACAAACTTCGTGAGATGGGTTAGTATGATAAAGAAAAATCATTCACTTTGGTACTATCAAATACAAGATTCATAATTGTTCTCACACAATTCCTACTGTAGGTCATCATTTCCACAATTTATATTGAGCAATATAAGCCATAGAAACTAGGAAACAAGCAAACTATGCATTGAAAATAGAATCTGCCACAAACAGAATAATCTGTAAAGATCTGAACTTTGACCATACTTTTGTAACTCAAAAAACTCTGAAAAATAAGACAACGTAGAGAATCTTTATATCAATCTTGTGTAAACCATTCAGAAACTTTCATCACTGATGCAAAGGTTTCTGTTTTCCAACAATATCAAATCAACTATCATCCATACTATCCCAAAGGCTTTACTTGTCACTTTATTAAAACAAAAGCTATAAAACATGATTACTGCAGTAGCTTAATCATGTAAACACATAAAAATAGTAGGGGTAAATGTTGGGTTGTCTCTCAACAAGCGCTTTTCTTTAATTCCTTTTAGCTAGGCATGATGATTTCAATAATGCTCACATAAAAGATAAGAATTGAAACACAAAGAGAGCATCATGAAGCATATGAATAGCACATTTAAGTCTAAACCACTTCCTATGCATATGAATTTTGCTAGCAAATAACTTTTGGGAGCAATAATGAACTAGCATAGGAAGGCAAAACAAGTGCAACTTAAAGATTTTCAACACCTAGAGAGGAAACTTGATATTATTACAATACCTACTAGCAAATGTTCCTCTCTCATAATAATTTTCAATAGCATCATGAATGAATTGAACAATATAAATATCACATAAAGAATTATTTTCATGATCCACAAGCATAAAAATTTTATTACTCTCCACATAATCAAATTTATTCTCATGCATAGTAGTGGGAGCAAACTCAACAAAATAACTATCATGAGATTGAAAATTAAAATCATGATGACAAGTTTCATGGTTATCATTATCCTTTATAGCATACATGTCATCACCATAATCATCATAGATAGGAACTTTGTTGTCATAGTTAATTGGAACCTCTTCCAAAATAGTGGATTCATCATTAAATAAAGTCATGACCTCTCCATATCCACTTTCATCAATATAATCATCATAAATAGGAGGCATGCAATCATCATAATAAATTTTCTCATCAAAACTCGGGGGACTAAAAATATCATCTTCATCAAACATAGCATCCCTAAGCTTATGGCTTTGCATATTGTTAGCATCATGGATATTCAAAGAGTTCGTACCAACAACATTGCAACCATGCTCGTCATTCAAAGATGCTTTGTCAAACATTTTATAGAATTCTTCTTCTATCAATTGAGCACAATTTTCCTTTCCATCATTTTCACGGAAGACATTATAGAGATGAACAATATGATGCAACCTCAATTCCATTTTTTAGTTTTCTTTTTTATAAACCAAACTAGTGATAAAACAAGAAACTAAAAGATTCAATTGCAAGATCTAAAGATATACCTTCAAACACTCACCTCCCCGGCAATGGCACCAGAAAAGAGCTAGATGTCTACTATGCAACTTTATTCTTGTAGACTCATGTTGGGCCTCCAAGCGCAGAGTTTTGTAGGACATTGGCAATTTCTCCTCAAGTGGATGACCTAAGGTTTATCAATCTGTGGGAGGTGTAGGATGAAGATGGTCTCTCTCAAACAACCCTGCAACCAAATAACAAAGAGTCTCTTGTGTCCCCAACACACCAAATACAATGGTAGTTTGTATAGGTGCATTAGTTTGGTGAAGAGATGGTGATACAAGCATAGTAATGATAGTAGATATTGATTTTTGTAATAGGAACAATAAAAAACAGCAAGGTAGCAATTGATAAAACAGAGCACAAACGGTATTGCAATGCTTGAAAATGAGGCCTAGGGTCCGTACTTTCTCTAGTGCAATCTCTTAGCAATGCTAATATAATTGGATCATATAACCATCCCTCGACGTGCGATGAAGAATCACTCCAAAGTTCCTATCTAGCGGAGAACATCAGAAGAAATTGTTTGTAGGGTACGAAACCACGTCAAAGCTATTCTTTCTGATCAATCTATCCTAGAGTTTATACTAAAATAACACCAAGCTATTCTTTTCGATCGATCTAGCCAAGAGTTCATACTAAAATAACACCATATGATACACATCAACCAACTCTAATGTCGCCTACATACTCCAATGTCACCGCGAGTACCCATGAGTTGATTATACGATATGCATCAAACAATTTTAGATTCATAATACTCAATCCAACACAAAGAAGCTCAAAGAGTGACCCAAGATTTCTACCGGAGAAACAAAGACAAGAACGTGCATCCACCCCAATGCATACATTACCCCAATGTCACGTCGAGAATCCGCGATTGAGTGCCAAAACACATATCAAGTGAATCAATATGATACCCCATTGTCACCACGGGTATTCATAGCAAGACATACATCAAGCATTCTCAAATCCATAAAAGTATTCAATCTGATAAGAACGAAATCTCAAAGGGAAAACTCAATTCATAACAAGATAGAGAGGGGAAAACACCATATGATCCAACTATATTAACAAAGCCCGTGATACATCAAGATCGTGACATCTCAAGAAGACGAGAGAGAGAGATTAAACACATAGCTACTGGTACAAACCCCCAGCCCTGAGGGCGGACTACTCCCTGCTCATCATGGTGACCGTCGGGATGATGAAGATGGCCACCGGTGATGATTTCTCCCTCCGGCGGAGTGCCGGAACGGGGTCTAGATTGGTTTTTCGTGGCTTCAGAGGCTTGCGGCGGTGAAACTTCTGATCTAGGGTTATTTCTGATGGTTTCTCTATTTATAGGATTGTTTGGCGTTGGAATCACGCGAAGATGCCCTCCGAGGTGACCACAACCCACCGGGGTAAGCCAGGCCCCTCTGGCGCATCCTAGTGGGTTGTTCCAACCTCGTGGCTCTTCCGACCCTCCCACGAACCTTCTAGTGACTCTTTTGTTCCAAAAAAATCATCAAAAAGTTCCGTTGCATTTGGAGAACTTTTATTTCTGCACAAAAAACAACAACACGGTAGTTCTGCTTAAAACAGCGTTAGTCCGGGTTAGTTCCATCCAAATCATACCAAAACCATATAAAATTGTTGCAAACATGGCATGAATACTTCATAAATTATAGATACGTTGGAGATGTATCCGGCATGCGAAATATTGATAAGTACCCGTGTGTTAAAGATGTCATATTTGACAAGGATAGACTTTGCAGTGCTTTTCAAGCAGGAAAACAGGTGGGAGGAAGTCACACTATGAAGAACATCATGAACATGAGAAGACCGCTTGAGCTACTTCATATGGATCTTTTCGGTCCCAACGCCTACAAGAGCCTCGGTGGTAACTTGTTCGGTTTGGTCATTGTTGACAATTTCTTAAGATTTATGTGGGTGTTCTTTTTCGATGATAAATCGCAGGTCCAAAATATCTTCAAGAACTTTGCTAGGAAGGCCCAAAACCAATTTGAAGTGAAGATCAAGAAGGTTTGAAGCGACAATGGAATGGAGTTCAAGAATGGCAATGTGGATACCTTTCTTGACGAGGGAGGGATTTCACATGAGTTCTCGGCTACATACATGCCTCAACAAAATGGAGTTGTTGATAGGAAGAACCAGACACTAACTGTGATGGCAAGAACAATGCTTGATGAATACAAGACGCCAAGACACTTTTGGACGGAAGCGGTTGAAATAGCTTGTGATGCATCTTGAAGCTATGTCAGTATTTCCCCAAAGAGGAAGGGATGATGCAACACATCGACGATAGGTATTTCCCTCGGTTATGAAACCAAGGTTATCGAACCAGTAGGAGAACCAAGCAACACAATGTAAACAACCCCTGCACACAAATAAGAAATACTCGCAACCCGACGTGTAAAAGGGGTTGTCATTCCCTTTCGGGTAGCGGCGCCCCAAGATAGGCAAACAGACGTGAATAAAATTGTAGTAGATTGATAGATTGAATGCCAAATAAAATAAATAAGAATAAATTGCAGCAAGGTATTTTTGTATTTTTGGTTTAATAGATCTTAAAATAAAAGCAAAGGAAAAGTAGATCATAAAGGCAAATAGTATGAGAAAGAGACCCGAGGGCCGTAGGTTTCACTAGTGGCTTCACTCGAGAAAAATAGCAAAAGGTGGGTAAACAAATTACTGTTGGGGAATTGATAGAACTTCGAAGAATCATTATGATATCCAGGCAATGATCATTATATAGGCATCACGTCCAAGATTAGTAGACCAACTCCTGCCTGCATCTACTACTATTACTCCACACATCGACCGCTATCCAGCATGCATCTAGTGTATTAAGTTCATGGAGAAACGGAGTAATGCAATAAGAACGATGGCATGACGTAGACAAGATCTATCTATGTAGAGATAGACCCCATCGTTTTATCCTTTGTAGCAATGATACATACGTATCGGTTCCCCTTCTGTCACTGGGATCAAGCACCATAAGATCGAACCCACTATGAAGCACCTCTTCCCATTGCAAGATAAATAGATCAAGTTGGCCAAACAAAACCCAAATATCAGAGAAGTAATACGAGGCTATAAGCAATCATGCATATAAGAGATCAAAGAAACTCAAATAACTTTCATGGATATAAAAAGATAGATCTAATCATAAACTCAAAGTTCATCCGACCCAACAAACACACCACAAAAAGAGTTACATCATATGGATCTCCAAGAGACCATTGTATTGAGAATCAAAAGAGAGAGAGGAAGCCATCTAGCTACTAACTACGAACCCGAAGGTCTACAAAGAACTACTCATGCATCATCGGAGAGGCACCAATGGAAGTGGTGAACCCCTCCATGATGGTGTCTAGATTGGATCTGGTGGTTCTGGACTCTACGGTGGCTAGAATTGATTTTCGTCGACTCCCCTAGGGTTTCTGGAATATTGGGGTATTTATAGAGCAAAGAGGCAGTCCGGGGGGCACCCGAGGTGGGCACAACCCACCAGGGCGCGCCTGGGCCTCCTTGCGCGCCCTGGTGGGTTGTGCTCCCCTCGGAGCACCCCCCAGGCGCTGCCTTGGCCCATTGGGTGTCTTCTGGTCCATAAAAAATCTCTGTAAAGTTTCGTTGCATTTGGACTCCGTTTGGTACAGATTTCCTGTGATGTAAAAAACATGCACAAAACAGCAACCGACACTTGTCACTATGTCAATAGGTTAGTACCAAAAATTGATATAAATGACTATCAAATGATTATAAAACATCCAAGACTGATAATATAACAACATGGAACAATAAAAGATTATAGATACGTTGGAGACTTATCAACATCCCCAAGCTTAACTCCTGCTCGTCCTCGAGTAGGTAAGTGATAAAAATAGAATTTTTGATGTGGAATGCTGCCTAACATGTCATCTCATATTATTATCTTTATAACATGGACATTTGGACTTTTCTTTTGTTCAAAGGAATAGTCTAGTTTTGACATGAGAACTTCAATACTCAAGCATATCAACAAGCAACCATGTCTTTTAAAATATCAACGCTAAGATAAGCTATCCCTAGACCATTATGCTCAATCATTGATCCATTCATGAAACAGGCTCGCATATTAACTACACCTGATGCTCAAGTACGATCATAGTGCCTCCTAGTTGGTGCTTTTATAAGAGAAGATGAAGACTCAAATTCAAAAATAAAAATTGCATAAGGTAAAAAAGAAAGAGCCTTCGCAGAGGGAAGTAGGGATTTGTAGAGGTGCTAGAGCTCAAAGTGAAAAACTTAGAGATAAAAACAGTCTGGGAGGTGTGCCTTTCCCACCAACGAAAATGACTTAGAGTTCCCAACACTTTCCATGCTAGATATATCATAGGCGGTTCCCAAACAGAAATTAAAGTTTATTCTGTTTTCCACCATACTTTCACTTTCCATGGCTAACCATATCCACGGGTGCCTTCCATACCAACACTTTCCAAGGAATTTATTATTTGACAACATAAAGTAAATTCATTTTTCATTTCGAGACTGTGCATCCCTAATACCTTTGCCTTACTCTCATGCAATGACAAGTGAATACACACTCATCGTGAGAATAACACATCTAGCATGGAAAATATTAGCCACCCCTCACCGCTCTGCGAGCGGTACGAACACACAAAAGAGAAGTTTATTTTGAAAATTAGAGATGGCACATACAAATTTTCTTAGAACGGCAAAAGAATACCGTATATAGGTAGATATAGTGGACTCATGTGGCAAAATTGGTTTAAAAGTTTTTGGATGCACAAGTAGTGATCATACTTAGTGCAAAATGAAGGCTAGCAAAAGATTGAGAAGCGACCAACCAAGAAATGAATAATCTCATAAGCAAGCATTAAGAATAATTAACACTGAATAATGCACCACAAGTAGGATATAATTTCATTGCATACTTATTGACTTTCGTGCTTGCATAGGGAATCACAAACCTTAACACCAATATTCTTACTAAAGCATAATTACTCATCAACATGACTCACATATCACATCGTCATATCTCAAAACTATTACTAAGAATCAAGTTTATTTTGTCCAATGATCTTCATGAAAGTTTTTATTATATCCTTCTTGGATATCTATCACTTTGGAACTAATTTCCATATGTTGCTTTTGATAAGCTCAAACAAATATAAGTGAAGATCATGAGCATAATTTTTCTTTCTCTCAAATTAATTTAAGTGAAGCAAGAGAGAATTTCTTGAAATTTTTAGTAACTCTCAAATAAATCTAAGTGAAGCAAGAGAGAATTCCTTCAAAAATACTAAAGCACACCGTGCTAAAAAAGATATAAGTGAAGCACTAGAGCAAGTCCATAGCTCAAAAATATTTAAATGAAGCATAGAGAGTAATTCTAACAAGTCATGACATAATTTTGGCTCTCTCAAATAGGTGTGTCCAGCAAGGAATCAAGACTTAAAACACAAAATAAAACAAGCAAAGACTCATATCATACAAGACGCTCCAAGCAAAACACATAATATGTGACGAATAAAAATATAGCTTCGAGTAAAATACCGATGGTCGTTAGAAAAAAGAGGGGATGCCACTCGGGGCATCCCCAAGCTTAGTTGCTTGCTCTCTTTTGGATAATAGCTTGGGATTCCGGGGCATCCCCAAGCTTAGGCTCTTCACACTTCTTATCCCTTCATCCATCGTAATATAACCCAAAACTTGAATACTTCAATCACACAAAACTCAACAAAAGCCTTTGCGAGATCCGTTAGTATAAGAAAACAAATCACTACCATAAGTGCTGTAGTAAACCAATTCATATTTTGTTCTTGCATTATATCTACTGTATTAAAACTTTTCTATGGCAAAAACTCATCAAAAAAAACCATAGAGCCATCAAAACAAGCACACAACCCAAAGAAAACATAATCTGTCAAAAACAGAACAGTCTGTAGCAATCTAGATATTTCGAATACTTATGTAACTCCAAAAACTCTGAAAATTTATGATGACCTGGGAAATTTGTATATTAATCTACTACAAAATGAATTGGTATTTTATCGCTCTTTGGATAAAAATGAAAATTATTTTTGCGAGCGCAAAAGTTTCTGTTTTTCAGCAAGATCAAACAACTATCACCCAAGAAGATCCAGAGGCTTTACTTGTCACAAACACTAATTAAAACACAAAAAACACAATCATAATAGTAGCATAATTGTGCAAACACTCAAGAACAGAAAGCAAAAAGCAAAAATAAATTTTATTCATTGGGTTGCCTCCCAACAAGCACTATAGTTTTACGCCCTAGCTAGGCATAAAGCAAGGATCTAAGTTTTGTCATCCGTAGTTTTTGCAACTTTTGTAAGGGTTTTCTCAAACCCAGGAGGCTGTTTACGCTTCCCTAATTTTTCAGGAAAAGAAACCATCTTTAGATCCAAAATATCCAATCGCCTGTTGCAAAGAGTAATCAAGGTATTCATGCGATTGATACTACCATTGAGATGTTTGAGGGGTTCATTATATTTTTGTAATTCAACCATGTGGTTATGCAAATCACCAAGTTTGTCTAACATTTGAACTCCCTTTGGGGTAAAAGAAAACCCCTTCTTTTGAGGTGGAACACCCAAAGTTCCTTCTAAAATTTCATAGGCAGCATTGGCATCAAGCTCAATAAAATTCCCTTTAGCGGCAAAATCTAGGAGTTGTCTATGATGCAAAGCCAATCCCATGTAAAAATTACGAAGCAAGATCTTAGCATCCCCCTTTAAATTGCATATACGATAAGATTCCATAAGCCTATACCAAGCATCTTTCAAAATTTCTCCTTGTCTTTGCTTGAAGTAAAGAACTTCAAAATCTGGTGAAAAGGAGGGGTAGGCACGCTAGGCATTATGACTAGAGGGCAAGAACACGGATAGATCTGGTGATAAAACGACGAACAAAAAAGAGGGCGAATAAAACGACAAATCTTTGTGAAGTGGGGGAGAGGAAAACGAGAGGCAAATGGAAAATAATGTAAATTGCGAGGAGATGAGATTTGTGATTAGGAACCTGGTATATGTTGAAGATCCTCCCCGGCAACGGCGCCAGAAATTCTTTTGATGCGGCTTGAAGCTATGTCGGTATTTCCCCAAAGAGTAAGGGATGATGCAACACAGCGGCGGTACGTATTTCCTTCAGTTATGAGACTAAGGTTATCGAAATAGTTGGAGAACCAAGCAACACAACATAAACATCCCCTGCACACAAATAACAAGCACTCGTAACCCGACGTGTAGAAGGGGTTGTCAATCCCTTTCGGGTAGCGGTGCCCCAAGATAGGCAAACAAACATGAATAAAATTGTAGTAGATTGAAGATCGAATGCCAAATAAAATAAATAAGAATAAATTGCAGCAAGGTATTTTTGTATTTTTGGTTTAATAGATTTGAAAATAAAAGCAAAGGAAAAGTAGATCGCAAAGGAAAATAATATGAGAAAGAGACCCGGGGGCCGTAGGTTTCACTAGTGGCTTCTCTCAAGAAAAATAGTAAACGGTGGGTAAACAAATTACTGTTGGGCAATTGCTAGAACTTCAAATAATCATGATGATATCCAGGCAATGATCATTATATAAGCATCACGTCCAATATTAGTAGACCAACTCCTGGCTGCATCTACTACTATTACTCCACACATCGACCGCTACCAGCATGCATCTCGTGTATTAAGTTCATGGAGAAACGGAGTAATGCAATAAGAATGATGACATGATGTAGACAAGATCTATCTATGTAGAGATAGACCCCATCATTTTATCCTTAGTAGCAACGATACATACGTGTCGGTTCCCCTTCTGTCACTGGGATGAAGCGCCGTAAGATCGAACCCACTACAGAGCACCTCTTCCCATTGCAAGATAAATAGATTAAGTTGGCCAAACAAAACCCAAATATCAGAAAATAAATACGAGGCTATAAGCAATCATGCACATAAGAGATCAAAGAAACTCAAATAAATTTCATGGATATAAAAAGATAGATCTAATCATAAACTCAAAGTTCATCCGATCCCAACAAACACACCACAAAAAGAGTTACATCATATGGATCTCCAACAGACCATTGTATTGAGAATCAAAAGAGAGAGAGGAAACCATCTAGCTACTAACTACGGACCCTGAAGGTCTACAAAGAACTACTCACGCATCATCGGAGAGGCACCAATGGAAGTGGTGAACCCCTCCATGATGGTGTCTAGATTGGATCTGGTGGTTCTGGACTCTGCGGCGGCTGGAATTGATTTTCATTGACTCCCCTAGGGTTTCTGGAATATTGCGGTAGTTATAGAGCAAAGAGGCGGTCCGGGGGGCACCCGAGGTGGGCACAACCCACCAGGGCGTGCCTCGGCCTCCTGGCACGCCCTTATGGGTTGTGCTCCCCTCGGAGCACCCCCCCAGGCGCCGCCCTGGCCCATTGGGTGTCTTCTGGTTCATAAAAAATCTCCGTAAAGTTTCATTGTATTTGGGCTCCATTTGGTATTGATTTTCTATGATGTAAAAAACATGTAGAAAACAACAACTGACACTTGGCACTATGTCAATAGGTTAGTACCAAAAAATGATATAAAATGACAATAAAATGATTATAAAACATCCAAGATGTATAATAAAAATTATAGATACGTTGGAGATGTATCAGCTTGTCATGGTACAAATCGACTGTATCTTCACAAGCTTCTCGGCAAGGCGGCATACAAGCTTCTCACCGGTAACAAACCCTAAGTTTGATACTTTCGAGTATTTGGCTCAAAGTGTTACATTCTTGAGAAGAATCGTTGCTCGAAATTTTCCCCTAAATCTTATGAAGGTTTCCTACTCAGCTATGGCTCAAACTCTCACACTTACCATGTCTACAACAATTTCACCCGAAAGGTTGAAGAGACGGTGGATGTGAAGTTTGATGAATCTAACGTCTCACAAGTAGAGCAATTGCCAATTGATGTAGGTGACAAAGATCCTTAGGAAGCAATCCAATATTTATCCATTGGGAAGATTCACCCAATGGAGGTGAAGGAGAGTCCTCTTCCATTCAAGTGGAAGCCTCAACTTCACATCAAGGTGAACCACAAGTTGACTTGGAGGCATCCACAAGTGGAACACGTCAAGATGGAGAAAATGAGGAAGTACAACAAGACGAACCACCTCGACCTCCCTATACACCTGCACAAGAGAACGACAACGCCAATAACAATGAAGGAGGATAAGAAGAAGAAGAAGAAGACAATGAAGAGAATGTTCCACCCCAACCCAAACAAAAGCTCTCACGAGTTAGAGCAAGAGTCACAAGAGACCATTGATACGTCTCTGTTGTATCTACTTTTCCTAACACTTTCCTCTTGTTTTGGGCTCTAATTTGCATGATTTGAATAAAACTAACCCGGACTGACGCTGTTTTCAGTAGAACTACCATGGTGTTGTTTTTTGTGCAGAAATAAAAGTTCTCGGATTGGAACAAAACTTTGCGGATAATTTTTGTGCAATAAAATAAAATACTGGAGCCAAGAACCACCGAAGAGGGTGCCCTGGGCGAGCACAATCCACCAGGGCACCCCCGAGGTGCGCCCGGGTGGGTTGTGCCCACTTGGTGGACTCGCAAACCCTGAGTCCAACTCCATAAATACCTATTTTTCCAGAAAAAATCAAGGAGGAAGAATTATCTCGTTTCATGATACGGAGCCGCCGCCACCTCCTGTTCTTCATCGAGAGGCCAGATCTGGAGTCCGTTTTGGGCTCCGGTGAGGGGGATCTTGGATCTTCGTCATCACCAACCCTCCTTCATCGCCAATTCCATGATGATCCCCACCATGAGTGAGTAATTCCTTTGTAGGCTCGCTGGTCGGTGAGGAGTTGGATGAGATTCATCATGTAATTGAGTTAGTTTTGTTAGGGCTTGATCCCTAGTATCCACTATCTTCTGAGATTGATGTTGATATGACTTTGCCATGCTTAATGCTTGTCACTTTGGGCTCGGGTGCCATGATTTCAGATCTGAACCGTTTATGTTATCACCATTATATCTATGTTCTAGATCCAATCTTTCAAGTTATATTCACCTATAAAGTATTATGATCCATAAACCCCAGAGTGACAATAGTCAGGATACTTTCTGGTGATGACCGTAGTTTGAGGAGTTCATGTATTCATTATGTGCTAATGCTTTGTTCCGGTTCTCTATTAAAAGGAGGCCTTAATATCCCTTAGTCTCCATATGGACCCACTGCTACGGGAGGGTAGGACAAAAGATGTGATGCAAGTTCTTTCCATAAGCACGTATGAATATTTACGGAATACATGCCTACATTATATTTATGAACTGGAACTAGTTTTGTATCGCCTAGGTTATGACTGTTATATGGTGAATATCATCCAACAAATTCACCGATCCAATCCCTACAAATTTCTCGTATATTGCTCTTGCTAAGGTACTACTGCTGCTGCTACTATTACACTTGCTACAAAATCATTGCTATCATTGTTACCGTTACCGTTACTGTTACAATTACCACTGCTATCAAAACTATCATACTACTTTGCTACTGATCATCTTGCTACAGATAATTAATCTCCAGGTGTGGTTGAATTGACAAATCAGCTGCTAATACTTGCAAATATTCTTTGGCTCCCCTTGTGTCGAATCTATAAATTTGGGTTGAATACTCTACCCTCGAAATTTTTTGCGATCCCCTATTCTTATGGGTTATCAACCATCTCGTCGAATAAATCTTTGATGACATTCAAACTGGGAGAATCACTCTCTCTAAAACTCGTTTGGCTAACTTTTGTGAACACTACTCAGTCATATCTAGTGTTGAACCTATGAAGGTTGAAGAAGCCATTGAGGACCCAGATTGGGTGAATGCTATGCACGAAGAGCTACACAATTTCGAGAGGAATCAAGTGTGGACATTGGTTGAAAAGCCCGACAACAATCAAAATGTCATTGGAACCAAATGGGTGTTTCAGAATAAGCAAGATGAAGATGGACAAGTTGTACGCAATAAGGTTTGTCTAGTCGCTCAAGGCTACACTCACGTCGATGGTATGGACTATCGTGAGACATATGCCCCCGTTGCTAGACTTGAGACCATACGCATCTTACTTGGTTGTGCCAATCACCATGACATCACTTTATACCAAATGGACATTAAAAGTGCTTTTCTTAACGGAGAAATTGAGGAGGAAGTGTATGTTAAACAACCTCCCAGCTTTGTAAATTCTAAGAAACCTAATCATGTCTACGAACTTCAAAAAGCACTTTATGGTCTTAATCAAGCTCCCAGAGCATGGTATAAATGTTTGACCAAGTTCCTAATTGAAAAAGGCTTTGAAATTGGGAAGATTGATTCTACACTTTTTACTAAAAGGGTTAATGGTGAATTATTTGTGTGCCAAATTTATGTGGATGATATTATATTTGGTTCTACTAACCCCCATTTTAGTGAAAAGTTTGGAAGGCTAATATCGGAGAAGTTTGAGATGTCTATGATGAGTGAACCCAAATTTTTCCTTGGTTTGCAAATCAAGCAAGCTAAGGAAGGTACCTTTGTTTATCAAACAAAGGATACCAAAGATCTTTTCAAGAAGTTCAACATGCAAGAAAGCAAAGGTAAGAAAACACCCATTCCTACTAGTGGACATCTTGACTTAACTAACACTACTGGAATTAGCTTCTTTGTCGTCTGCCAACTCTTTGCGTCAGCAAGCGGACGACAAAGAAGGTCTTTGCTGTCAGCCACAGGAAAACGGACGACAAAGATGTGGCTGATGGCAAACAAGGTCTTTGCCATCAGCCAGCTCTTTCCCGTTCGCTGGCTGACGGCAAAGAATCTTTGCTGTCCGCTAGCAGACGACAAAGAGGTGGGTGGGTCCAGTTATTGTTTAACCAACACAAGCCCACCGGCCCCACCTCTTTGCCGTCCGCAAGTGGATGACAAACAATCTTTGCGGAACGTTGGCTGACGGCAAAGAGGCGGGTACATTATCGGCTGTCCCACCCCCGTCCTCTGTCTCTTCTCTCCACTCTCTCATTCCCTCCCCACCCACACTCGTGCCGCCGCCGACCCCGTCTGACGTAGCCGACCGCCCCGCACCCCTCCCCTGTGCCCCCCGACCTCCACCGCACCCCGCCGCCCCTTCCACGTCGCC
>NC_041392.1:317122817-317123392 GCF_002162155.2 Triticum dicoccoides | reverse complement strand
TCGACGTCGGCTAGTCGCGCCGCGGCCATCCCGGCCCCGTCCCGCCGCGGCCGTCCCCACCCCATCGTCATCCGCGCCCTGTCCCGCCTCGGCCGTCCGACCTCCCCCTCCATCGGGTCGCCGCCTTCTCCAGTGGCCGCAGTAGCCGTCCGGCCTCCCCCTCCACCAGGTTAACTCCTCCCCCTTTTTTGTTTAATTAGTTTCTTTTTGTTTCTTGTAGTTTAGTTTTTGTTTTAGTTATAGTTATAGTTATAGTTTAGTTTTAGTTTTAGTTTTAGTTTAGTTTTAGTTTATTTTATTTTAGATTAGTTTTAGTTTCAGTTTATTTTAGTTTAGTTTTAGTTTTAGTTTATTTTAGATTAATTTTAGTTTTGGTTTAGAAGAAGAAGTAGAAGGAGGAGGGAGGAACATGAGGAGGGAGAAGAAGAAAGAAGAAAAGAAGAAGAGGAAAAAGAAGGAGAAGAAGAAGAAGAAGAAGAAGGGGAGGAGGAGGAGGAGGAGAAAGAAGAAGAAGAATAAAGAGGAGAGGAGGAGAAGAAGAAGAAGAGAGAGGAGAGGAGGAGAAGGAGAAGGAG
>NC_041392.1:317121890-317122504 GCF_002162155.2 Triticum dicoccoides | reverse complement strand
CGACCCCGACATGACACCCCGGCATGACACCCCGACCCGACACCCCGACACCCTGACACCACACCCCGACACCCTGACACCACACCCCGACACTACAAAAAATGACACATCTATGACATTTTGGGCCGAACGATTTTTTTTGTCATACTTATGACACTTCTATGACGATAATTGTGGCAAAACCCGGTATCATCATAGATGTGGTGGGGTCCTGCTTCTATGACAAAAAATCATGACAGAAAATGGGCTTTTCGTCCTAGGCGGGCCGGAGACGCAGCTGCATGACATTATTTGGGCCGTCCATGATGGAAAAAACCATGGTAGAAGCGAGGGCGCAGAAAATATCGGGGAGTCCCTGGTTACGGTGGGTGGTCGAGGGCCGAGCGATGCGTGTTTCTCATACATACGAGCGTTTGTGCGAGGCGTTGGGCTATAACTGAACCCGAGCGACGCGTTGGGCTCTAACTGAACCCGAGCGATTGCACTGCAGGCTACGCGTTACTGAACCCGAGCGATTGATCGATCGCTGTTAACCGAACCAGATCGAGCGATTCCTTCGCTACTGTTGTTAACTGAAGCCGATCAATGCTGCCTCTGGATGAACAGTGAGCGTT
>NC_041392.1:317065481-317121582 GCF_002162155.2 Triticum dicoccoides | reverse complement strand
ACAGGACCCCGTGGTGTTGCCTCTAGATGAACAGTACCCCGATTGATCGAGCCGGTTGGCGCTGGATGAACAGGACCCCATGGAGGGCTGGATGAACATGACCACCCCGTGGAGGGCAGGATCACAAGCACGGGGTACCAACGGTGTGTCTGGTGCCCTGTGAAAACAGTCATGGCCGCCCTACCTGGCACGACCTCGTCCCGAGAGAGCGCAACAACAACTCTCTTGTCACTAGTAATGCGGACTCCAAGCTAGTATCGACCTAGGTAATCAATAATGCCCTTTCCCATATAAGGGTAGAGTGGTTGCGCATGTAAGGTTGGAATAACGGTCGCAACTTAAACCAATCTATTTTGAAAACAACACACACACTTGCCTCGGTACACCACTTCGTCATCAAGTGGTTACCCAACTCATTATCTCCCTTGGGCATAAGTGGCACCCGATGGGGTTTTCGAAAAGTTTTTGAAAACAATCTTGCTTCCATCACCATGCATATACCCAACCCATTTGCGTAGCAGCTACTTAGCATCCTAACTACACCCACTCGCATAACCCTCATACAAAGGTAGGGTCATGCATCATGCAGGTATCAACGAGAAAAGCAACGGAGGCAAACCACCTCAAGTGGTCACCATTTTATCATGACTTCGATGCAAGCAATGAAAGTGCCATATGACATGCATAAAAAGGGTTTCTTAGACATGGTCAAAGGGCTGCTTGCCTGTTCGTCAGAGTCTTCAAATCTTCTGGTCCATCTCCGAGTATCTCGTCTACTTCGTCAACTAACGTCGGAAACAATCATAGTAAGCAACACAACAAGGCAGAAAATAAAAGTGCTCTAAAAATATTAATTTGACTTTTCTAGGACATCTCTGGTTATATAAAAAATAACCAAAATGGTTTCATTGGGATTGGGTCAGTGGATATTCCTGAACATTTCAATATGATGGAATCAAGGGATTTGTGGATTTGCAAGAAGTGTATAGAAATATATTTTTGAAAAATGAGCAAAGGCACCCATTTAACAAACCATGATTTTAGAAGTATCTAGGAGTTGGTTTCACTTGATTTGGAGTTCAAATGATTTTCCTATGAATTTGCAAAGTTGACTAATATGAAGAAATGGCTCATTATTTTGTGTGGTACAGAAAGTATTAAGAAAAATGTTCATAAACTAAGTTATAAACTTAGAAGCATCTAGGAATTTGAATCATGGCATTTGGATCAATTTTGAGCTCTCTGTGATTTTCTAAAGTTCATCACAGAAATAGGAAAATAGGGTTTTTCGAAATATGTGTGAAGAAAAGTTTCCTAGAAAAATGTGCAAACAGCACCATGTGATAGATCATGAATTTATGAACTACTACAAATTTGAATTATCGAATTTGGAGCTCTATTGAATTATTTATGGATTTTTGAAGTTGAATGGAAAAAGAGAAAGGAAATAAGGCTTTAACTTTATCCTGCGCATGGGGTGACAGATAGACCGTGGGCTGGCCCAGTGGCTCGGCTGCACGGGCAGAGGTGGTGATGTCGAAGGCGGCTTCGCAGGGGTGCGCCTTCGCGCAGGGGAGGCGGATCTGGCCGAAGCCGTTTCCACTTAAACGGTCGGGCCCGCCCGCTGGGTCGCTGACGCGCGGGGCCCAGCAGCAGGCCATCTTCAACCTCCCGCGTGCGCTCCGGCCGTGGGGAGGAACGACTCTTGTTGGTGATTGCCGGGGCTATAGAGCGCCCCCGGCGACGTTCTTCCTACCGGCGTGACCAGCGTAGAGAGGCGCTTCCAACCATTGGTCACACGCATGCCGGGGAGGACCTAGTCAAGGAGATCACCGTCCGTGGCGGACATTGCCGATGGTGATGGCGGGCACGGCGCTCCGGCCGTCGGGAGGAGTAACCGGAGTGCGGGGAAGCTCCGCGGGGGCAGTAGAGATGCAAAGTAACCCATAGGTGGGGAGGAGGGGGCCCAGACGACGAGAATTTCGGCAGTGGTCAGCGGCTCGGCTCAGGCCATGGATGAGGTTGGAGGGCGCGAGGAGGGGAGTGGGTTGGTCCAGGGGATGCATGGGAGGGAGAGAGGGCCAAAGGAGTAGAGAGGGGGACTCGGGGGTGGCCTTAAATAGAAGGGGGCGAGGTGCACAGCGGGGCCGTGCGCCGGCGAGGCCGTAGCCGTCGTTGGAGGGCACAGGAGGGCTTGGCTTCGAGTCGGGGGTCTTCCTGGGCGTGGTCTATGACCAGGGAAAGAGAGGGGGGGAGAGGAGCGAGCGTGAGGCGGGCCAGGGACGCAGGCAGCGATTGGCGGATGCGGGCGGCGCTCGGCCACGCGCCGCAGGGGCGAGAGAAGGGCGCAGGAGCAAGTGGGAGACCTGCTGGCGTGATGCGGACGCCTTGGCGCATCGACTGGCGCAAGGGGGAGGCCCGAGGTGGACGGGAGCGCCGTGTCAACGGTCGGGAGCACGGTAGCGTGCTCCAGAGCGCGTCTTTGGCCGGCATGCGTGGCTTTTCCGCGTGCACTCGCGCGTCCACTTGTGTCTAGTGGTTGCAGGGGGGATTAAACAAAGAGTAGATGGAATTGGATGCCTTGGGGAGCCAGTAGAAGAGAGGAGGGGTAGAGAGAGAGTGAAAATGCTGCTGTCCAGAGAAGAAAAGTGGATCCCTGCCCCCTTCATCATTGCCTCTCGGGCAGGGAAGCACACCAGAGGTAGAGGGGGACAAGGAGAGGTTGTGGAAAAAAGTTCAGCTCATGGAGATTAGTGTAAGTGGCCAAAACATGAGTTTTGAAATTCTGCCAGAAGGTGTTTGACGGTGGTTTGGGCTATCTAAGTTGCTCAATTTTCTTTGAAACTTAACAGGAGTGAGAGGCATTACAAATTAGTAGTGCCCACCAATTTTGAGGTCAAATGGAGAAAGTGGCCAATGCAACTTTTATAAACCCTAGAAATGGGAAGAAACAATTTTGGTTGGATTTTATCATGCTATATTGTTCTCCTTGATGCACCACTTGGTGTAGTGTCATAATTTGGGAATTTGAGCATGTCCGCAAAAATTCAGATCAAAAGGACACAATTGGCAATGTAGAGTTGTTCAAATTTGGTTCTGGACAAGAAGGGTTTTAGGACACTTTGATCATGATATCGTTCTCTCCAACTTGTGCCATTTGGTCTAGATGCATTATTACACCATTTGAGCATGTTAACCAAGTTTGAGAGCATTTGGATATGTTTGGCAGTGCAAAGTTGTTCAAACTTGGAAAAGGAAAGAAATGGTTTTGAGGGGGTTTGATGATGTTTTATTGATCTTCAAGGCATTAGGCCTTGCATGATCATAAAATATGTCATATGTGACATGCTAGAATTTTCTTGGAATTAATGAAGAAAATTTTCTTTGTAAATATTTCATAATCTTGAAATATCCAGAAAGGGTTTTTGAGGGGTTTGACCAATAATTTGAACATGACCATGTGTTTAAACTCTTATATATGGACAATATATGTCCACTGAGCTTCCCTAAATTTTCTCAAATATTTTTGACACATTAAAATAATTTTAACCTATTAAAGACCATTTTTGGCCTTAAGAAAAAGCCTTTAAATAAAATAGGAAAATAACTTTTAAAATTATATTTTTGTGGTTTATGGGAGCCCTATGCCTAATAGGTTTCAAATATACTTTTTGAAAGATTTTTCACACCCTTAATTAAGTACTTGTAGTTCAAGTCTTAATTCATGGGTTTTTGGAAAACCTAATTTAGAAAATTCTTTTTGGCCAAAATATTTTTGCAAGAAATTTGTTTTTGTGTCCTACACACATGGGATGATCATTGGGCAAGGTTTTGGATCAAGGAGAAGGAGTATAAGAGTTGGAGGATTTATTTGATTTTTAGAGCACTTGCAACCAACACACAAAAATCAAATCAGCAAAGACCAAAACACTAAAAAGTTTTTGTCAACCCATATTTTATCATGATTGGTTAGCTTAAGTGTTGTGGCATGAAAATCAGGGTGTGACAGACCTACCCCTCTTACAAGAATCTCGTCCCCGAGATTCCCAAACTAGGCGCGGAAAGGAATACAAAAACTTGATGTGGGGTAGTCTTCATATCCTCATACTTCTTCTACTTCCATGTGGTGCCCCATTGAACCTTGAAGTACTGGATGGTGCGGCTTCGTGTATGACGTTCTGCTTGATCCGGGTTGCTAAGGGGTCTCTCGCATAGGTCAGGTTGGACCGGGGGTCGATGGCTCAGTAACCGATGTCCTAGTCGAGGCCGGGCTAGTTAGGAAGTTGGAAACACTCCCGAGGTTGTGTTGTGTGGGAAAATGTTGTGCATAGTGGGTAACTCAGGTGGTAACTCCAGCTGGCAACTATCTTCTATTTCGTCTCGTAGCAATCTCGGCGGGGTTGTTAAATCTTGGTGTGAGCTTCCTTTTGACATGGAAATGCTTGGTTCCTTCGAGAGGACTGGTTTGCAGATACGCACAGTGTTCGACGAGTAAGTTCACTTCTGGACGATGGTGGTTGGTATAGTTCTTCCTCCTTGACATGGCGGTCTTTAGATGTTCCCTAACCAGCTGAACGGTTCTTCTTCCGTCTTCGGGTAGGCAAGTAGGTCACCAAATAAAGATGACAACCAACTTGTCCAAGTACTCCATGAAGACTCGTTCATGGGGTACATAAAGTAGGTGGGGCATTGATGGTGGTCACAGTTGAGTATTGGCCAAGGTTTCCTTGTCCTAGAGCCAAAACCCATTGTCATGATCCGACCATGTTGTGGCTTGGTAGGGCTTAAGGGTTTCAAGGATTCTAGCATGCGGGTGAACGTTTACCATCTAGTCCTTAAGCACAGTTTCTGAGATGCCAATAGTTCTATCTAGCCCTCTAAACAAATCACTTATACCACCGAAAGCATCATCTCATATAGGTCAACTCCAATCATCACTCACACTATTCGTGTCCTCATGACTCCCAAGAGGAGGTTTAACAGAATTATACATGTATACGGTCCCCAAAAATCATATGTATGGCTAACCCTAAGAATCCATGGGTAGGGCATTCAAGCTATTAAGCTTGAGTTGAACATGACAATTCAAGTGCTCATCCTATTCTCCCAAGGTCTAAGATAAAGCATCTCTATTCTAAGGATACACGTCGTAAGCCACTCCAAAACCTTGTTTCCTTCCTATGAATCAACTCCAACAACCCATTAACTTCCATCAATCACTACATAACCCATTAGTTGTACAAATCCAATGCCTATGGTGTTCCACACAATCTTCTAAAGTCCCTATAATCCCCAAATACTTGAAAGGGATACCTTACTGTAGTTAGTCCACCAATTTCCATTATCATGGTCAAGTAAACTCCAAGGTCAAGCTTATATATATATATCCCTAAATCAACACTGACAATTAATCCACTCTCCTAGTTTAAGAAACATGGTATCATGATTGAGATCATCAGTCTAAATCCAATTTACTATGAACCATGTAGACTCACTTCAGCATCTATACTCCACTAGGATCACCTATTTAAATCCAGATATCGTGTTCAACGAGAATTCCTACATGTTTCCCTCAAGTTATTATCGTAATGTCAGCTATCTCCTATCAATGTCCCTTGGCTAAGTCTAATCCTTATGCTTCCAAGAATTTCAGCTTGCGACCATGATGGTCCTACCAAATCCAATTTACTCAGGGGTAATGAAAGCCATGGTAATCTATAATCATGATCCCTCCAAGTTCATCTACCAACATGAAAGCCTTATAATCCACCAAAGAGTCTCAGATAATTCCTCAAGGTCATTGATATAAACTCATCAAGTTGGGGGAGTACGTATTTCTCACCGAAATTACATTCATGTTCACACACTCATTCTAGTTGTCGATGCTCATACTTTTTCATTGTAATATCCATGCTAGTTTATTTTCTTTTTCCGCTTTCTTCTTGTGTGTTTGATAAACCTTAAGAAAAACCAAAAAAATAGTTGTAGTTAGTTTACTTTCTATGCATGCTTAGTAGTAGTATTAAAATAAAGGGTTTTATCATTTATGCCACTGGTTGTGTTTCACTACTCAGTTTTGCCACTAGGAATTTCAAGTGCTAAAAAATGCCATTGCTTCGTTAGGTGCATGCTCAAAAATGCCACTCGGTACCATGATTGTCAGCTCAAATCTCGTTTGCCATGTCATAATGACCAAAATACCTATAGACCAACATGCAAGCTCTCCCTCTATCTCACTACAATAAAGTCTGGGTCCCACTTGATCCCAACAACGTTCTTATTTTCTCTAAAATTATTCGCTTGCTTACTCCAAACAAGTGGGGTCCACATTTATCATTGTGAGATAAAGAGAGCTAACATGTGGGTATAGGGGTATTTTGTCATATAATGGTCAATGAGTTTGACCTAATAATAATGATGTCTAATGGCATTTCTAAGCAAACATCTAATGGAACAATGGCATTTTTGAGATATCTAGTGGCATTTTTGAGAAAACATCTCACGGGGCGATGGCATTTTCGAGTTGTTGTAATTTTTAATGGCAAAACTGAGTAGTGAGACACAACTAGTGGCATAAATGATAAAATCCCAAAAAGAAACCCCAAAATATTTCTCATTCTTCTTTTGTTTGTTGGGAGCTTTCCCGTGTAAATAGTTTCTCTCGTTCTTGTTTTACTTCCTTCAGAAAAACAAAAACTCCAAAAATATTTTAGTGTGTTTCTTTGAATTTATTTTCTTTTCTTTGGGGGTCGAGAGGAGAAGATCGGGATGAAAATGTTGAGTGGCTCTCATATGCATTATTGTTGATCTAATAGAGAGCCCATATTACCTTGTCTTCTCCTTTGAATAAATGTTTGCAGATTCCAGCTAAGTCCAATGCACGTGCACTATTATTATCCACACCATTCGGTCGTGCAAGTGAAAGGCAATAATGACGATCTATGATGAAATGATTGAGATGAGGAAAAGCTGGTATGAACTCGACCTATCTTGTTTTTGTAAATATGATTAGTTCATTGTTCCTGATTTAGCCTATTATGAATGAAACATGTTTGTAATGACGACTAGATATTATAGTTACTCATGCCATGCTTAATTACCTAGGAGTTTATAATGGTTTACCTTGCGTGCCAACATGGAAATTAAAATGGTTGTGATGTAGTATGATAGGATGGTATCCTCTTTTGAATGATTCGAATGGCTTGACTTGGCACATGTTCACGCATGTAGTTGAAACAAAATCAACATAGCCTCTATGATATTTATGTTCGTGGTGATTTATATCCTACTCATGCTTGCATTCAATGTTGGTTAATCTCAATGCATGTTTACGACCGTTGTCGCTCTCTAGTTGGTCGCTTCCCAGTCTCTTTCTAGCCTTCACTTGTAGTAAGCGGGAATACTTCTTGTGCATCCACTTCCATAAACCCCAAAGTTGTTCCATATGAGTCCACCATACCTACCTATATACGATATTTACCTGCTGTTCCAAGTAAATTTTCATGTGTCAAATTCCAAACCTTCAAATAATAATCTATTTTGTATGCTCGAATAGCTCATGTATCAACTAGAGATGTCAATATCTTCCATGCTAGGTGGGTTATTCTCACGACGAGTGGACTCCGCTCATCATTCACGAGAAAATGGCCGGTAACCGGGATGCCCAGTCCCTTGCTCAAAGCAAATCAAATCAAAATAATTGCAAACAAAACTCCCCCAGGATTGTTGTTACTTGGACGGTACCCGTTGTTTCAGACCAACCGTGGAGTGTGCTTGTTGGTGGTGGGGGAGTATAAACTTTACCATTATGTTTGGGAACCGCCTATAATGTATGTAGCATGGAAGATACCGAGATATCTTAGTTGTTATGTTGACAATGAAAGCATACCGCTCAAATATTATTCCTCTCTATTTCAAAACTTGAGCTCTGGCGCCTCTGCAAATCCCTGCTTCCCTTCGCGAAGAGCCTATCTATTTACTTTTATTGCTGACTCATCATCCTCTTATAAAAAGCACTAGTTAGACAGCACCACTGTCATTTGTACGCATTGTTATTAATTTATATTGAGTATGACTGCGACTGGATCTCTTTTACCATGAATTACAATGTCTAGTCAGTCCCTGATCTTCTGGGGTGCTCTGCATTTATGTTTTGCGGTCTCAGAAAGGGCTAGCGAGATACCATCTTGTTATATCATATCATGATTGTTTTGAGAAAACTGTTGTCATATGAGATTTATTATTATTGCTCGCTAGTTTATTATGCCATTGATGTGGATAAACATGAGACCTGAATGTTATTGTGAATATGGTTAGTTCATAATCTTTGCTAAAAACTTGAATGCTGGTTTTAGATATTTGCAACAACAAGATCAAACAGAGTTTGTAAAAGTTTTTATTTATCACTTTTAGTTTGTCAACTTAATTGCTTGAGGACAAGCAATGCGTTATGCTTGGGGGAGTTGATACGTCTCTGTCGGATCTACTTTTCCAAACTCTTTTGTCCTTGTTTTGGACTCTAACTTGCATGATTTGAATGGAACTAACCCGGACTGACGTTGTTTTCAGCAGAATTGCCATGGTGTTATTTTTGTGCAGAATAAAAAGTTTTCGGAATGACCTGAAACTTCACGGAGCCAAGTTTTGGAATTAATAAAAAATGTTGGCGAAAGAATCAGCACCAGGGGGCCAACACCCTAGACACAATGGTGGGGGGCGCGCCCTCCGACCTTGTGCGCCCCTGGACCTCCACCGACCTCAACTCCAACTCCATATATTCTCTTTCAGGGAGGAAAAAAATCAGAGAGAAGGATTCATCATGTTTTACGATACGGAGCCGCTGCCAAGCCCTGTTCCTCCTCGGGAGGGCAGATCTCGGAGTCCGTTTTGGGCACCGGAGAGGGGAATCCGTCACCATCGTCATCATCAACCATCCTCCATCACCAATTTCATGATGCTCACCGCCGTGCGTGAGTAATTCCATCGTAGCCTTGCTAGACCATGATGAGTTGGATGAGATTTACCATGTAATCAAGTTAGTTTTGTTAGGGTTTGATCCCTAGTATCCACTATGTTCTAAGATTGATGTTGCTATGACTTTGCTATGCCTAATGCTTGTCACTAGGGCCCGAGTGCCATGATTTCAGATCTGAACCTATTATGTTTTCATGAATATATTTGTGTTCTTGATCCGATATTGCAAGTTATAGTCACCTACTACGTGTTATGATCCGGCAACCCTAGAGTGACAATAGTCGGGACCACTCCCGGTGATGACCGTAGTTTGACGAGTTCATGTATTCACTAAGTGATAATGCTTTCGTCTGGTACTCTATTAAAAGGAGGCCTTAATGTCCCTTAGTTTCCTATAGGACCCCGCTGCCACGGGAGGGTAGGACAAAAGATGTCATGCAAGTTCTTTTCCATAAGCATGTATGACTATATTCGGAATACATGCCTACATTATATTGATGAACTAGAGCTAGTTCTTTGTCACCCTATGTTATAACCGTTGCATGATGAATGCCATCTGACATAATTATCCATCATGGATCCATTGCCTACGAGTTCGTTTCATATTGATCTTTGCTAATTTACTTTTCCGTTGCCACTATTACGATTGCTACAGAACTGCTAATGTTACTTTTCCACTGTTACCATTACTTCCATACTACTTTGCTACTAAATACTTTGTTGCAGATATTAAGTCTTTCAGGTGTGGTTGAATTGAAAACTCAGATGCTAATACTTGAGAATATTATTTGGATCCCCTTGTGTCGAATCAATAAATTTGGGTTGAATACTCTACCCTCGTAAACTATTGCGATCCCCTATACTTGTGGGTTATCACCTGCGGTGCATCAGGCAGCAACCAGGAGAGACCTTGCAGAAGTACATCCAGCACTTCAACAGTGTTCGCCTCAAGATCCCCAAGGTGTCAGATGAGGCCATCATCTCGGTGTTCACTGATGGCTTCCGCGATGTCATGACAAAGGAGGAGCTCGCCATACACGAGGACCTGTCACTACAAAAAAATACACTTCCGTTATGATACGTGTTTGTCACAGTAGGTCACGTTTTCTGTCATGCATGTACATCCATGACAATTTTATGATAGAATCAAGATAGTTATACTTGTGCTGTCGTATAAGTGTTCCATGACATTACCGAAATTATCAGCATGGAATTGTCCACTTCCATGACGATAAATGGCGCGTCATGGAAGTTGGCGTGGAATTGTCACGGCAGATGTCCTACTGTGAGGACTTAGTCATGGAGCCATCGTGTTGAGGTTAGCTTAAAGGGGTTAATCAGGACAAAGGACACGAGGAGTTTATACTGGTTTGGCCCCTTACAATGAAGGTAAAAGCCTAGTCCAGTTCGAAGTTGGTATTGCTAGGGTTTCGATGAGCAGGGAGCGAATACGCTTGACCCGGCTCTCGGTCTGTTGTTTCTTGCCCTAAATCGCCACTAGGTCGTCCCCTTATATACAAGGGTTGACGCCCTGCGGGCTATAGAGTCCCGGACGGTTTACATAACATATCCGGCTCGGTGTCCTTTCTTACATACCTTACAATATAAGTTTACATACATGGCGGTTTATAATCATGGGCCTTAAGCTGCCTTCGGGTCTGGCCCCTCCACCAAGCCTATCTATGAACCGCCACATGCTCTTGGGCTTCATTGAGATGGATCGTTATAGGGATGACCCGGCCCCTCCTGGGCGGGTTATACCTAATAGCTATATCCCCAACATTAGGCCACAAGTTGATTTGAACTAGTTCATGTCAATCTTAAAGACATAGAAAAATTCTTCCACATCTGCTGTGAAAACCTTGTGCCCGCCATGACGTCATCTTCATGAATTTCCAAAATCCGCCACGATGTCATCTTTAACGGATCTTTATCTTAATGTCTTCCCAAAAATCGAGGTGTCCAATTAGCTGGATAACCATCATTTGGCCTCCTCGTCTTTCGCGCCTGCCTGTTTCCCTGTCTCCTTATAAATAGAACCGTAGAGCCACCTTCGACTCTTCTCCTTCTCCTTTCTTCTTCCTTGCAACGTGCCATCCCGTATGAACCTCGCCACTGTCGACCTCCGTCCTCGACCTCAACTCCCGCCGCTGCATCGCCCTGATTAGACCAGAGAACTGCGGTGCCGCTCCGCTGTCCTAACAACATCAGTAAGCCTTCTGTCCCTCGTCATGGATCCGTCATTAGGGTTTGTCGGTGTTCGTCGGTGTTCATTAGTGTTCATCGCTGTCCTTCCTTCGCTTTATTTATATCCATAGGTTAGATCCAAAAACCATAGGAAACTCGCACGGTAGTAGTTTTAACACTTGTTTTAATACTACAATATATATCCCCACCCCAACAGATCTCCTCTAGGGCAACTCTACTTTTTCACTATCATGAATTTATTTCCTTTTTTCTGAACAGCGGTAGATCCAAATTTGTAACCTCAATCTGCGGAATCTATTTGTCCCAATACTTAGCAAATTCTGCTTTCAGCAACTCTTGAATATCTTAGGCATGGCGGCTTACTCTGCCGGCTTATCTTTACTTCATATACCATTAGCCCTCGCTTAAATCGCCATTATAAACATGTATTGTAATCGTTAACTTGCAATCCCACCAACTGATTTGAGCAGGCCAATTATTTCCTTTTAGATTGTCCTTTCACCATGCCACAGAAGAGGATGACAACTTGCGACTGGGTTCCTTCCACAGTCACCGAGAGCACTTTGAAGGATTTTGTCACTGTGGGATACTTACCAGAGAAAAGTGTCATGCATTATCGTGCTCCTGACCCGGCTGGGGAGAGACCTCATCCAAAAGATGGTGAAATCACTGTCTTTACTGACCATATGACCCGGGGCTTGTCACCGCCCGACTCAAAATTCTTTAGGGATGTCCTGCACTTTTTCAAACTCCATCCGCAAGATATTGGAACCAATTCTGTATCGAACATTTGTAGCTTCCAAGTTTTTTGTGAAGTATACCTTCAAGAAGAACCCAACATCGAGCTTTTCATAGAATACTTCTATTTGAACCGCCAGAATGAGTACACCAATGGTCCCAGCTTGGAATGTGGCGGGGTTTCAATTCAACGCAGACGAGATGACATCTTCCCTCAAGTAGTCCTACCAAGCCATCCCAAGGACTGGAATCAAACATGGTTCTATTGCAAAGATATCTCACTGTCTGATGAAAATCCGATGCCGGGTTATCGTGTTGATCGTCTTGACGCAAAGTACCAACTTCCTAATAAACTCGCCCCTGCCAAACGCAAGAAACTTGTCCCCAAAATCAGAAAAGTTCAAGCCTTGCTAGGAAATAGTTTGACCAGAGTCGACTTAATCCGTTGTTGGGTCGCATTGCGGATCATCCCTTTAAGCCGCCAGCCCGGCTTGATGTGTTCATACATCGGAGGAACTGATGATCCTTTACGTCATAGCTCTCTGCGTTTGACTGAAGAGGCCATCGTCGAGATGGCAACCACACTTGTCAACAGCAAATATGAAGACTGCAATCTAGCGGATTTGAACCCTTTCTGCAAGCTTAACCCGGCGCCAGAGGTAAATCTTTTGACCTCTTTTTCCTCAGCAGTTAATTATTGCATGAACTTCAACATGCTATTCTTCCATAGGCTAAATCTGACTTCTGGAAAGCCAAATATGACCATGAGGCCGCCAAAAAGGCTAGGGCTACTGCGAGAGCCGCCAAAAAGACCGTCAGGAAGTCTAAGAAGAAACCCACTGCCTCTGAATTACTTAAGCTGGATGATACCTCTGAGTCGGAGGTAGCCCTTGACTCTCTTGGCCTATTTTTTAACAACCTTATTGACACTGACCATTGCCAAGATGACACGGGGCCAGCCAGGCAGTCGAAGAAGAGGTAACTATTATTTCCTCTGACTCAGAACCTTTACCAAGGCAGAAACTTCGGCGGGTAACCCAGAAAGTAAGGTTTTCACACCCCTTGGCTTATTTGGATCCTCATTTTCTTTTGAAACAACAACAACATGAGAGCCGTCGGCAGACCCGGGCTGGTGGAGATGACGATTTATCCCCCGGCTTACCGAACACTCCTCGGAAGCGCCAAAATGAGGTTCCTTTTAACCTTAACCCTTGTATTTACCAATGAACTACTTTTATTAATCCCTCAATTTGGATTCCATCCTTGCAGGAGATTTCACATTTCTCCTCGGGCTATTCATCACAAACTCAACTGCCGGCTTTCAAGATTGCCCCTAGGTAATAATAAATGTCTTTCTTCTGTACCTTTATACCTTTATCATTGTACTGACTTATCCAAATCCTTTTTAGCGGTCAAGCAAAGCCCCAAAAGGCAAAGGTGACAAAGCCGGCCGAGGATCCGAAAACTGTTGAACCGGATCAGTCAACCTTTGTGCCAGAACACCCTAAACAGCTAGAGGACCCTGCTCTCAATGTTCAACCGGATTTACCTGAGTTGTCTGCTGATGAAACTGCTATTGACCCATCAAGTATTGAACCTTCAAGCTCAGCTAACCCGCTGGAGAGTCATGGTGATGACATTTTAATCACTGGTACCAGAATCGTTGAACCGGGGAATCCAACTGTTCTAGCAAGACACTCTGCCAAACAAGAAGTTATGGAAAGGCAGAAAGCGAGGTTTGATGTCTCCCACTATGCTCACTTGAGTATTAGTGAAGTGCTATCTGGTTATCTCAGTCAAGTGCACTCCAGCCGTGATTTAGAAATTGAGATGGTCAAACAGATGCACCAAAAATATGCGGTACGTTCTCCGGATTATATAAGTTATATACCCTGCCAGCCTCCGAGTCTTCTAATTATGATAAGATTGAATGATCTGTAGACTTAGAAAACTTATAAGCCTCTGTCTTAGACTCCCTCCAAGTCCGGTTTACAACTAAACCGGATGCTGATAGTATTTCCATTCGCATGTGTAGTCCCCAAGGGCCGGTTTAATCAGTATGAATGAGCCGATCCTACTAGTCATTATGTAGAAGACCAAAATTTAACTGCATATCCCTCATGAGTCGGCTAGAACTGTCACACCCGGCTCATCTTTAATAAGAAAACAAGCAATACGCATTAGTCCCCAAGTGCCAAGTGTTATTGCTTGCAAAGCACTTGGGACTTTTTAGAAAGAGCCAATTCCTTTGAAGAAATTTCGTTGATAGGCATTAGCCCCCAAGTGCCAAGTGTTGTGGTTTGCAAAGCACTTGGGACTTGTATTTTGTAAACCGCCATGAAACTGAAAGAACTTATGTTGTATGCAGGGTGCGACTGCAGAACTGGAAACTCAATTGTGTGACGCCAAGATCTGGCTGGCAGCTCAAGAGATTGACACAAAGAAGGCTGAATCCGAATTCCTATTGAGTGTGTCTGAAGCAGAAAAACTGAAGACCAACTTTACTGCAGAGAAAGAGGCTTGGGCCAACGAGAAGACTGCCTTGATACAACGGGCTGAGAAAGCCGAGGCGGCTCTGGAAGAGGTTACCACTAAACTCACCGGTTTAAGGAACCGTGTGTCTCAGATGGTTTTTGCAATCTTTGGTAAGTCGGCTTTTACCCAAAGTAAGTATTTGTCATCATAACATAAGCTGCTACTTAACCAACTGTGTCAACTTTGCAGGTCCCAGCAGCAGCAATCTGAGCCGAGATACAGTGGTGAAGCTCAAGGCGGTTTACACGCTTGTTGAACAATTATGCGTTGGAGCTCAGCGGACTCTCGCCACTATCTCTCCAGTGAATCAAGGGCCAAATCTATCAAGTGATGTATTGAAGAAGATGTCCATCTTGCTCGCTAGGTTCCAGGAAATCAAGCGATCGTGTGATAGAGCCGGAGCTGTGACAGCTTTAAGCTGTGCCAAAGCCTGGGTTCTGGAGTTAGACCCGGCGGACGTAGCCAGCGGATATCCCAGTCTCAAGGAAGATGGAACTCCTTTCGACCAACAAGACTTTGCTGCTTGTGTCAAGGAGATTCGCCCTCATGCAACAATAATTGCTGAAGAGACCAACCTCACCAAGTATCAGCCGGTACGATGCAGACAATCAGAAGATGGTGACTCCTTCATATAAAGTGATGGACTTAATCCCGCCGATTTGTAAGCACACTTTCGCCCCTGATATTGATCCATCTAACCTGATTGATGATGAGGCTGAATTTGTCGCCGTACGTGGCTTTGACTGGTCCAAACCCAACTTCCAGGCGGTGGAGGAGGACAAACCAGCAAGGGATGAGTCGCAACCTTCAACTCAGCCAGGCCAAGATTCATGAACCGGGGCCGGTTTATCATCTACTATCTGCGAGTTTGAAAAACACTTATATTTTTGGGCTCCAAGCGCCTTGTAATAGGCTAGCTTTAAACTGCTTGTTCTGCTATGCCATCGTGCATACTATGCTATTTATGATACTTTTTATACATCAGGTGAAGATATACTATATGTGCCTTATGATATTATGAAATTTGAATCTGTTCCTGCATACAACAGAGAAAAAGTGTCCTGGTGTTTTACCGCTGGACGGGTTATAATGCCCCAATATGAACTTATCATGATTTATAATCAAGACTGGATGAAATAATAATCATATATGATTAAAAGTATGTCATACATGTTGATTTACCAAGCCAGTGCAGTAAGGGCGATAACCCAAGACTCTGGACACTGGTAATCATCAGAGATTGCCGGCTTATGAACAAAGCCGGACTGGGTCAATAAACACCGGATACTATCCTTATTTCATACTGGCAACTTATAGTCGAAGACCAGGCTAGGTCAATAAACACCAGTTAATGTCATATAAGACTCAGAAGGCGTTATAAGACTTATTGGTTCTCCACCATATATTACTATGTCACAATAGAAAAGAATTCTCAAAAATACGTTCAAAGCAACAAACAACAGAATATCCAAGGCTTTCATAGGCCGCCAAGCCAAAATATCTTCTTCAATGAAACTAGCATTAGCCACTAGAAGGTACGCGCTTTCCGTGAGCTGGTCACATTACCCAATAGACATTTTAACCCAGATAGGGTCAGTTCCTATTTAAAGATAGACTTATCAGGAGTACGCGGGGTCAAAGTAGCATCGTGCATCACAGGCCGATTTATCCAAGTTTCAAGGAAGGCGGCTTTATCAGCCTGAGCTTCTCCTTGCTTTCCGTAAACCGTGCCCTCTCATGAAAAACCGACATTTTAACCTTAACGAGTTCAGGGTCTTGTTTAAAAGATTGACTGTTAAGAGTTCGACCGGTCAATCAGGATTACCTGATGGAGAAGCATCTAGCATACAGGCAGTATAACTCGGGGTTTTAGGTGAATACACCTGGCTTCCAAGACTGGCTTTTATAGCCTATCACAAGGTTATGAACTCTTCATTCTTTAGAACAAAAGAGCACCCAAGCAATATTTTTAGTTGTGCTCAAGGGGTGCCTATGTTTGATTTGTGCTTTTGCAACAAACTCTCTTAGGTCCCTTTAACCTGGGTAGTAAGCCCCCAAGTTTTTTATGTGTCCTATAAGACGGATCAAAGGGTAACCATAACTTTGTTGTATAAAGCAGACGCCCCCATGTGACCAAAAACGCATTATTTAAAGAGGAGAAAACGACAGAGGCCCTGCTTTAGCAGGGATGCCGGCTTATTATATCGATCATAATACATGAAGGAAATATGCCCTACAGGCAATAATAAAGTTATTATTTATTTCCTTATTTCATGATAAATGTCTATTAATCATGCTAGAATTGTATTAATCGAAAACATAATACATGTGTGAATAAATAGACAAACAGAGTGTCACTAGTATGCCTCTACTTGACTAGCTCGTTAATCGAAGATGGTTGAGTTTCCTAGCCATGGACATGAGTTTTCATTTGATTAACAGGATCACATCATTAGGAGAATGATGTAATTGACTTGACCAATTCCGTTAGCTTAGCACTCGATCGTTTAGTATGTTGCTATTGCTTTCTTCATGACTTATACATGTTCCTATGACTATGAGATTATGCAACTCCCGTTTACCGGAGGAACACTTTGTGTGCTACCAAATGTCAGAACGTAACTGGGTGATTATAAAGGTGCTCTACAAGTGTCTCCAAAGGTAGTTGTTGGGTTGGCGTATTTCAAGATTAGGATTTGTCACTCCGATTGTCAGAGAGGTATATCTGGGCCCACTCGGTAATGCACATCACTATAAGCCTTGCAAGCATTGTAACTAATGAGTTAGTTACGGGATGATGTATTACGGAATGAGTAAAGAGACTTTCCAGTAATGAGATTGAACTAGGTATTGAGATATCGACGATCGAATCTCGGGCAAGTAACATACCGATGACAAAGGGAACAATGTATGTTGTTATGCGGTTTGACCGACAAAGATCTTCGTAGAATATGTGGGAGCCAATATGAGCATCCAGGTTCCGCTATTGGTTATTGGCCAGAGACGTGTCTCGGTCATGTCTACATAGTTCTCGAACCCGTATTGTCCGCACGCTTAAAGTTTTAGTGAAGATTGTATTATGAGTTTATGTGATTTGATGTACCGAAGGTAGTTCTGAGTCCCGGATGAGATCGGGGACATGACGAGGAGTCTCGAAATGGTTGAGACGTAAAGATCGATATATTGGACGACTATATTCGGACATCGAAAAGGTTCCGAGTGATTCGGGTATTTTCGGAGTACCGGGGAGTTACAGGAATTCACCAGGAGAAGTATTGGGCCTTATTGGGCCATACGGGAATAGAGGAGAGAGGCCAAAAGCAAGGAGGCGCACGCCTCCCTCTGGTCTGAATTGTACAAGGGGTGCAGCTCCCTTTTCCTTTTCCCTCTCCCCCTCTTTCCTTCTCTCCTACTCCGGAAAGGAAAGGGGAATCCTACTAGGACTTGGGAGTCCTAGTAGGACTCCCCACACTTGGCGCGCCCCCTCTAGGGCCGGCCTCTCCCTCCCTCCTTTATATTCGGGAACAGGGGGCACCTCTAGGGACACAAGTTGATCTGTTGATCTCTCCCAGCCATGTGCGGTGCCCCCCTCCACCCTAATCCACCTCGATCATATCGTAGCGGTGCTTAGGCGAAGCCCTGCATCGGTAGCATCATCATCACCGTCATCAGGCCGTCGTGCTGACGGAACTCTCCCTCGAAGCTCTGCTAGATCGCAGTTCGTGGGATGTCATCGAGATGAATGTGTGCTGAACTCGAAGGTGCTGTATGTTCAGTACTTGATCGGTCGGCTCGTGAAGACGTACGACTACATGAACTGCGTTGTGCAAACGCTTCCGCTTTCGGTCTACGAGGGTACGTGGGCACACTCTCCCCTCTCGTTCCTATGCATCACCATGATCCTGTGTGTGCGTAGGAATTTTTTTGATATTACTACATTTCCCAACAGTGGCATCCGAGCCTGGTTTTATGCGTAGATGTTATATGCACGAGTAGAACACAAGTGAGTTGTGGGCGATACAAGTCATACTGCTTACCAGCATGTCATACTTTTGTTCGGCGGTATTGTTGGATGAAGCGGCCCGAACCGACATTACGCGTACGCTTACACGAGACTGGTTCTACCGACATGCTTTGCACACAGGTGGCTGGCGGGTGTCAGTTTCTCCAACTTTAGTTGAACCGAGTGTGGCTACGCCCGGTCCTTGAGAAGGTTAAACAACACTAACTTGATGAACTATCATTGTGGTTTTGATGCGTAGGTAAGAACGGTTCTTGCTCAGCCCGTAGCAGCCACGTAAAACTTGCAACAACAAAGTATAGGACGTCTAACTTGTTTTTGCAGGGCATGATGTGATATGGTCAAGACATGATGCTATATTTTATTGTATGATATGATCATGTTTTGTAACCGAGTTATCGGCAACTGGCAGGAGCCATATGGTTGTCGCTTTATTGTATGCAATGCAATCACCCTGTAATGCTTTACTTTATCACTAAGAGGTAGCGATAGTCATAGAAGCATGAGTTGGCGAGACGACAACAATGCTACGATGGAGATCAATGTGTCACTCCAGTGACGATGGTGATATTGACGGTGCTTCGGAGATGAAGATCACAAGCACAAGATGATGATGGCCATATCATATCACTTATATTGATTGCATGTGATGTTTATCTTTTATGCATCTTATCTTGCTTTGATTGATGGTAGCATTATAAGATGATCTCTCGCTAAATTATCAAGGTATAAGTGTTCTCCCTGAGTATGCACCGTTGTGAAAGTTCTTCGTGCTGAGACACCACGCGATGATCGAGTGTGATAGGCTCTACGTTCAAATACAACGGGTGCAAAACAGTTGCACACGCGGAATACTCAGGTTAAACTTGATGAGCCTAGCATATGCAATATGGCCTCGGAACACTAAGGCCGAAAGGTCGAGCTTGAATCATATAGTAGATATGATCAACATAGTGATGTTCACCATTGAAACTACTCCATCTCACGTGATGATCGGACATGGTTTGGTTGATTTGGATAGCGTGATCACATAGAGGATTAGAGAGATGTCTATCTAAGTTGGAGTTCTTAAGTAATATGATTAATTGAACTTTAATTTATCATGAACTTAGTCCTGGTAGTATTAGCATATCTATGTTGTAGATCAATAGCTCGCGATGTTGCTCCCCGTTTATTCTGTTCCTAGAGAAAAACTATGTTGAAAAATGTTAGTAGCAATGATGCGGATTGGATCCGTGATCTGAGGATTATCCTCATTGCTGCACAGAAGAATTATGTCCTTGATGCACCACTAGGTGGCAGACCTATTGCAGGAGCAGATGCGGACGTTATGAACGTTTGGCTAGCTCAATATGATGACTACTTGATAGTTTAGTGCACCATGCTTAACGGCTTAGAATCGGGGCTTCAAAGACGTTTTGAACACCATGGAGCATATAAGATGTTCCAAGAGTTGAAATTGGTATTTCATACTCATGCCCGTGTTGAGAGGTATGAAACCTCTGACAGTACTTTGCCTACAAGATGGAGGAGAATAGCTCAACCAATGAGCATGTGCTCAGATTGTCTGAGTACTACAATTGCTTGAATCAAGTGGGAGTTAATCTTCCAGATAAGAGAGTAATTGACGAAGTTCTCTAGTCACTATCACCGAGTTACTAGAACTTAGTGATGAACTATAATATGCAAGGGATGACAAAAGTAATTCCCAAGCTCTTCGTGATGCTGAAATCGACGAAGGTAGAAATCAAGAAAAGCATCAAGTGTTGATGGTTGACAAAGACCACTAGTTTCAAAAAAAGGGAAAAGGGAAGAAGGGGAACTTCAAGAAGAACGGCAAGCAAGTTGCTGCTCAAGTGAAGAAGCCCAAGTCTGGACCTAAGCCTGATACTGAGTGCTTCTACTGCAAAGGGACTGGTCACTAGAAGCGGAACTGCCCCAAGTATTTGGTGGATAAGAAGGATGGCGAGGTGGACAAAGGTATATTGGATATACATGTTATTGATGTGTACTTTACTAGTGTTTATAGCAACCCCTCGGTATTTGATACTAGTTTAGTTGCTAAGAGTAGTAACTTGAAACAGGAGTTGCAGAATGAACAGAGACTAGTTAAGGGTGAAGTGATGATGTGTGTTGGAAGTAGTTCCAAGAATGATATGATCATCATCGCAGACTCCCTATACTTTCGTGATTAGTGTTGAACCTAAATAAATGTTATTTGGTGTTTGCGTTGAGCAAGAATATGATTTGATCATGTTTATTGCAATACGGTTATTCATTTAAGTTAGAGAATAATTGTTATTTTGTTTACATGAATAAAACCTTCTATGGTTATACACCCAATAAAATGGTTTGTTGGATCTCGATCGTAGTGATACACATATTCATAATATTGAAGCCAAAATATGCAAAGTTAATAATGATAGTGCAACTTATTTGTGGCACTGCCATTTAGGTCATATCGGTGTAAAGCGCATGAAGAAAATCCATGCTGATGGCCTTTGGGAATCACTCGATTAATGAATCAGTAGATGCTTGCGAACCATGCCTCATGGGCAAACATGACTAAGACTCCGTTCTCCGAAACAATGGAGCGAGCAACTGACTTATTGGATATAATACATACTGATGTATGAGGTCCGATGAGTGTTGAGGCTTGTGGCGAGTATCATTATTTTCTGACCTTCACAGATGATTTAAGCAGATATGGGTATATCTACTTGAAGAAACATAAGTCTGAAACATTTGAAAAGTTCAAAGAATTTCAGAGTGAAGTGGAAAATCATCATAACAAGAAAATAAAGTTTCTATGATCTGATCATGGAGGAGAATATTTAAGTTGTGAGTTTGGTCTTCATTTAAAACAATGCGGAAAAGTTTCGCAACTCACGCCACCCAGAACACCACAGCGTAATGGTGTGTCCGAACATCGTAACCGTACTTTATTAGATATGGTACAATCTATGATGTCTCTTACCAATTTACCACTATCGTTTTGGGGTTATGTATTAGAGACAGTTGCATTCATGTTAAATAGGAAACCATCTAAATCCATTGAGACGACACCATATGAACTGTGGCTTGGCAAGAAACCAAAGTTGTCGTTTCTTAAAGTTTGGGGTTGTGATGCTTATGTGAAAAAGTTTCATCCTGACAAGCTCAAACCCAAATTGGAAAAGTGCGTCTTCATAGGATACCCAAAAGTTACTGTTTGGTACACCTTCTATCACTGATCCGAAGGCAAGATATTCGTTGCTAAAAATGGATCCTTTCTAGAGAAGGAGTTTCTCTCGAAAGAAGTGAGTGGGAGGAAAATAGAACTTGATAAGGTAATTGTACCTTCTCCCGAATTGGAAAGTAGTTCATAATTGAAATCAGTTCTAGTGATGCTTACACCAATTAGTGAGGAAGTTAATGATGATGATCATGAAAGCTTCGGATCAAGTTACTACCAAACCTCGTAGGTCAACCAGGGTATGTTCCGCACCAGAGTGGTACGATAATCCTATTCTGGAGATCATGTTACTTGACCATGACAAACCTACAAACTATGAGGAAGCGATGATGAGCCCAGATTCCATGAAATGGCTTGAGGCCATGAAATCTGAGATGGGATCCATGTATAAGAACAAAGTGTGGACTTTGGTTGACTTGCCCGATGATCGGCAAGCCATAGAAAATAAATGGAGCTTCAAGAGGAAGACAGACGCTGATAGTAGTGTTACTATCTACAAAGCTAGACTTGTCGAACAAGGTTTTTGACAAAGTTCAAGGTGTTGACTATGATGAGATTTTCTCACTCGTAGCAATGCTTAAGTCTGTCCGAATCATGTTAGCAAATTGCCGCATTTTATGAAATCTGGCAAATGGATAAAGAAAGAGTTGTATATGATGCAACCAGAAGGTTTTGTCAATCCTAAAGGTGCTAACAAAATATGCAAGCTCCAGCGATCCATCTATGGACTGGTGCAAGCATCTCGGAGTTGGAATATACGCTTTGATAAGTTGATCAAAGCATATAGTTTTATACAGACTTGCGGTGAAGCCTGTATTTACAAGAAAGTGAGTGGGATCACTACAACATTTCTAATAAGTATATGTTAATGACATATTGTTGATCGGAAATAATGTAGAATTATTCTGCAAAGCATAAAGGAGTATTTGAAAGGAGATTTTCAAAGAAAAACCTCAGTGAAGCAGCTTACATATTGAGCATCAAAATCTATAGAGATACATCAAGACGCTTGGTAAGTTTTTTCAATGAGTACATACCTTGACAAGATTTTGAAGTAGTTCAAAATGCAACAGCCAAAGAAAGAGTTCTTGCCTGTGTTACAAGGTGTGAAATTGAGTAAGACTCAAAGCCCGACCACGGCAGAAGATAGAAAGAGAATGAAAGTCATTCCCTATGCCTCAGCCATAGGTCCTATAAAGTATGTCATGCTGTGTACCAGATCTATTGTATACCCTACACTATTTTTCGCAAGGGAGTACAATAGTGATCTAGGAGTAGATCACTGGACAGCGGTCAAAATTATCCTTAGTGGAATAAGGATATGTTTCTCGATTATGGAGGTGACAAAAGGTTCGTCGTAAAGAGTTACGTCGATTCAAGCTTTGACACCGATCTCGATGACTCTAAGTCTTGATCTAGATACATATTGGAAGTGGGAACAATTAGCTAGAGTAGCTCCATGCAGAGCATTGTTGACATAGAAATTCGCAAAATACATACAAATCTGAATGTGGCAGACCCGTAAACTAAACTTCTCTCACAAGCAAAACATGATCACACCTTAGTACTCTTTGGGTGTTAATCACATAGCGATGTGAACTAGATTATTGACTCTAGTAAACCCTTTGGGTGTTGGTCACATGATGATGTGAACTATGGGTGTTAATCACATGGCAATGTGAACTATGGGTGTTAATCACATGGTGACGTGAACTATTGGTGTTAAATCAAATGGCGATGTGAACTAGATTATTGACTCTAGTGCAAGTGGGAGACTGAAGGAAATATGCCCTAGAGGCAATAATAAATTTATTATTTATTTCCTTATATCATGATAAATGTTTATTATTCATGCTAGAATTGTATTAACCGGAAACATAATACATGTGTGAATACATAGACAAACAGAGTGTCACTAGTATGCTTCTACTTGACTAGCTCGTTAATCGAACATGGTTGAGTTTCCTAGCCATGGACATGAGTTGTCATTTGATTAACGTGATCACATCATTAGGAGAATGATGTGATTGACTTAACCCATTCCGTTAGCTTAGCACTTGATCGTTTAGTATGTTGCTATTGCTTTCTTCATGACTTATACATGGTCCTATGACTATGAGATTATGCAACTCCCGTTTACCGGAGGAACACTTTGTGTGCTACCAAATGTCAGAATGTAACTGGGTGATTATAAAGGTGCTCTACAAGTGTCTCCAAAGGTAGTTGTTGGGTTGGCGTATTTCAAGATTAGGATTTGTCACTCCGATTGTCGGAGAGGTATCTCTGGGCCCACTCGGTAATGCACATCACTATAAGCCTTGCAAGCATTGTAACTAATGAGTTAGTTACGGGATGATGTATTACGGAATGAGTAAAGAGACTTTCCAGTAATGAGATTGAACTAGGTATTGAGATATCGACGATCGAATCTCGGGCAAGTAACATACCGATGACAAAGGGAACAATGTATGTTGTTATGCGGTTTGACCGACAAAGATCTTCGTAGAATATGTGGGAGCCAATATGAGCATCCAGGTTCCGCTATTGGTTATTGGCCGGAGACGTGTCTCGGTCATGTCTACATAGTTCTCGAACCCGTATTGTCCGCACGCTTAAAGTTTTAGTGAAGATTGTATTATGAGTTTATGTGATTTGATGTACCGAAGGTAGTTCTGAGTCCCGGATGAGATCGGGGACATGACGAGGAGTCTCGAAATGGTTGAGACGTAAAGATCGATATATTGGACGACTATATTCGGACATCGGAAAGGTTCCGAGTGATTCGGGTATTTTCGGAGTACCGGGGAGTTACAGGAATTCACCAGGAGAAGTATTGGGCCTTATTGGGCCATACGGGAATAGAGGAGAGAGGCCAAAAGCAAGGAGGCGCACGCCCCCCTCTGGTCTGAATTGTACAAGGGGTGCAGCTCCCTTTTCCTTTTCCCTCTCCCCCTCTTTCCTTCTCTCCTACTCCGGAAAGGAAAGGGGAATCCTACTAGGACTTGGGAGTCCTAGTAGGACTCCCCACACTTGGCGCGCCCCCTCTAGGGCCGGCCTCTCCCTCCCTCCTTTATATTCGGGAACAGGGGGCACCTCTAGGGACACAAGTTGATCTGTTGATCTCTCCCAGCCATGTGCGGTGCCCCCCTCCACCATAATCCACCTCGATCATATCGTAGCGGTGCTTAGGGGAAGCCCTGCATCGGTAGCATCATCATCACCGTCATCAGGCCGTCGTGCTGACGGAACTCTCCCTCGAAGCTCTGCTAGATCGCAGTTCGTGGGATGTCATCGAGATGAATGTGTGCTGAACTCGAAGGTGTTGTATGTTCAGTACTTGATCGGTCGGCTCGTGAAGACGTACGACTACATGAACTGCGTTGTGCAAACGCTTCCGCTTTCGGTCTACGAGGGTACGTGGGCACACTCTCCCCTCTCGTTCCTATGCATCACCATGATCCTGTGTGTGCGTAGGAATTTTTTTGATATTACTACATTTCCCAACAATACATACATTGTCAAAATATGTACATTGGAAGAGCTGGTGGCTCAAGTGTAGTAAGGCCTAAGCTGAGCAATATTCCAGGGACGATGGGTCTCTTCCTCCGACGTGCGTGAGTCCTTGTGGTCTCGAACATCGATAAGGTAATATGACCCGTTGTTTAGATTTTTGCTGACCACAAAGTGTCCTTACCAAGGTGGGGACAACTTGTGCATATCAGTCTGACCCTGGATAAGCCGGAGCACCAGATCGCCTTCTTGGAAAGCTCTGGTTTTAACCCGGCGGCTGTGATAACGGCGCAGATCTTGCTGGTAAATCGCCGAACGAGCCGCTGCGATGTCACACTCCTCATTCAACAGGTCAAGTGCTTCTTGACGCGCTCTTTCATTGCCAGCTTCAACATAAGCCGCCACACGAGGTGAGTCATGACGGATGTCACTAGGGAGAACTACCTCTGCTCCGTAAACCATGAAGAAAGGTGTATATCCGGTAGATCTGTTTGGGTGGTATTGATGCTCCACAACACGGAAGGTAACTCCTCGACCCAGCAACCCGGCGTCCTCTGCGGGGGAACCATAAGCCGGGGTTTGATGCCTTTCATGATCTCTTGGTTTGCTCTCTCAGCTTGACAATTGGATTGAGGATGAGCCACTGACGATACATCGAGCCGGATATGCTCACGTTGACAAAATTCTTCCATAGCACCCTTAGAGAGATTAGTGCCATTGTATGTTATAATGTTGTGTGGAAAGCCAAAATGGAAGATCACCTTTTTCATGAATTGAACCACCGTTGCTGCATCACACTTACTCACTAGCTATGCCTCTACCCACTTAGTGAACTTATCAACCGCCACCGAAAGGTGGGTCTTCTTGTCCTTGGATCTTTTGAAAGGTCCAACCATATAAAGCCCCCAAACTACAAACGGCCAAGTAATTGGAATCATCCTCAATTCTTGAGCTAGTACATGGGCTCGTCATGCAAATTTCTGACATCCATCACACCTGCTGACGAGGTCATCTGCATCAGCGTGAGCTGTTAACCAATAAAACCCGTGACAGAAAGCTTTGGCCATGGGGGATTTTGAACCGGCATGATGACCACAATCTCCTTCACGAATCTCTCGTAAGATCTCACAGCCCTCTTCTGGAGAAACACAATGTTGAAACGCCCCTGTGACACTGCGATGATGTAACTCTCCATTAACAATTGTCATTGACTTAGACCGCTGGGTTATGTGCCTAGCTAAGGTTTCATCCTTAGGTAATTCGCCCCGGGTCATATAAGCCAAGTAAGGTAGTGTCCAATCCGGGATAACATGAAGAGCCGCCACCAACTCAGCTTACGGGTCAGGAATACCCAACTCCTCCTCTGTAGGCAACTTGACCGACGGGTTATGCAAAACGTCAAGAAAGACATTAGGCGACACTGGTTTACGTTGAGAACCCAACCGGCTTAAAGCGTCCGCCGCTTCATTTTTCCTCCTATCAACGTGCTCAACCTGATAGTCCTTGAAATGACCAGCAATAACGTCCACCTCTCGTTGATAAGCCGCCATGAGTGGATCCTTAGAATCCCAAGTACCAGAGACTTGCTGAGCCACCAAGTCTGAGTCACCAATGCACCTAACTCGGCTTAAATCCATCTCCTTAGCCATCCGAAGACCGTGGAGTAAGGCCTCATACTCAGCTACATTGTTAGAACAAGGAAACATCAAATGGAGAGCATAACAAAACTTATCACCTCGAGGGGAAGCAAGAATAACTCCAGCCCCCGAGCCTTCCAATTGCCTGGACCCATCAAAGTGAATAGTCCAATACATGTTATCTAGCTTTTCCTCAGGCATCTACAGCTCTGTCCAATCATTGATGAAATCCACTAGTGCATGAGACTTGATGGCCGTGCGAGGCACATATTTTAACCCGTGAGGTCCAAGCTCAATAGCCCACTTAGCAACCCGGCCAGTTGCCTCCATGTTTTGGATGATATCTCCCAAAGGAGCAGAGCTAACCACAGTGATAGGATGACCCAGAAAATAGTGTTAAAGCTTCCTCCTGGCCAAGAACACCCCATACACAAGCTTCTGCCAGTGCGGATATCTCTGCTTGGGCTCAATCAGCACCTCATTGATATAATAAACCGGCCTTTGAACAGGATACTCCTTGCCGGCTTCCTTCCTTTCCACCACAATAGCTACACTGACAGCTGATACGTCTCCAACATATCTAGAATTTTTGATTGTTCCATGCTATTATATTATCAACCTTGGATGTTTTATATGCATTTATATGCTATTTTATATGACTTTTGGGACTAACCTATTAACCTAGAGCCTAGTGCCCGTTTCTGTTTTTTCCTTGTTTTAGAGTATCACATAAAAGGAAAACCAAACGGAGTCTAATTGACCTAAAACTTCATGGAACTTATTTTTGGAACGGAAGCAATCTAGGAGACTTGGAGTAGACGTCAGGGAAGCTTCGAGGGAGGCACGAGGCAGGGAGGCGCGCCCTACCCCTGGGTGCGCCACCCTCGTGGGCCCCTCGTGGCTCCCTTGACCGACTTCTTTCGCCTATATATGTCCATATACCCTAAAAACATCGGGGAACGGAATAGATCGGGAGTTCCGCCGCCAGAAGCCTCCGTAGCCACCGAAAACCAATCTAGACCCGTTTCGGCACCCTGCTGGAGGGGGGAATCCCTCTCCGGTGGCCATCTTCATCATCCCGGTGCTCTCCATGACGAGGAGGGAGTAGTTCTCCCTCAGGGCTGAGGGTATGTACCAATAGCTATGTGTTTGATCTCTCTCTCTCGTGTTCTTGAGGTGGTACGATCTTGATGTATCGCGAGCTTTGCTATTATAGTTGGATCTTATGATGCTTCTCCCCCTCTACTCTCTTGTGATGAATTGAGTTTTCCTTTTGAAGTTATCTTATCGGATTGAGTCTTTAAGGATTTGAGAACACTTGATGTATGTCTTGCATGTGCTTATCTGTGGTGACAGTGGGATATCACGTGATCCACTTGATGTATGTTTTGGTGATCAACTTGCGAGTTCCGTGACCTCGTGAACTTATGCATAAGGGTTGGCACACGTTTTCGTCTTGACTCTCTGGTAGAAACTTTGGGGCACTCTTTGAAGTTCTTTGTGTTGGTTGAATAGATGAATCTGAGATTGTGTGATGCATATCATATAATCATACCCACAGATACTTGAGGTGACATTGGAGTATCTAGGTGACATTAGGGTTTTGGTTGATTTGTGTCTTAATGTGTTATTCTAGTATGAACTCTATGATAGATCGAACAGAAAGAATAGCTTCATGTTATTTTACTACGAACTCTTGAGTAGATTGATCAGAAAGGATAACTTTGAGGTGGTTTCGTACCCTACCATAATCTCTTTACTTGTTCTCCGCTATTAGTGACTTTGGAGTGACTCTTTGTTGCATGTTGAGGGATAGCTATATGATCCAATTATGTTATTATTGTTGAGGGAACTTGCACTAGTGAAAGTATGAACCCTAGGCCTTGTTTCAACGCATTGCAATACCGTTTATGCGCACTTTTATCATTAGTTACCTTGCTATTTTTATATTTTCAGATTACAAAAACCTATATCTACTATCCATATTGCACTTGTATCACCATCTCTTCGCCGAACTACTGCACCTATACAATTTACCATTGTATTGGGTGTGTTGGGGACACAAGAGACTCTTTGTTATTTGGTTGCATGGTTGTTTGAGAGAGACCATCTTCATCCTACACCTCCCACGGATTGATAAACCTTAGGTCATCCACTTGAGGGAAATTTGCTACTGTCCTACAAACCTCTGCACTTGGAGGCCCAACAACGTCTACAAGAAGAAGGTTGTGTAGTAGACATCAAGCTCTTTTCTGGCGCCGTTGCTGGGGATGTTAGTGCTTGAAGGTATATCTTTACATCTTGCAATCGAATCTTTTAGTTTCTTGTTTTGTCCCTAGTTTAGTCTATAAAAGAAAACTACAAAAAATGGAATTAAGGGCACATCATATGCTTCGTCTCTTTAATATCTTTCATGAAAATAAGGTTTCCGATAATTGTGCCAAATTGTTAGAAGAGAATGCATTAGAATGTTTGGCACTAAATCTTTGTATGATGAGCATGAATGCAATGCTGTTAGTATGAATTCCTTGAATATCTATGATGCTAATGATATGCAAAGCTACAAGCTTGGCGATGCTATGTTTGATGAAGATGATATTTTTTGTCCCCCAAGTTTTGATGAGAAAATTTATTTTGATTATAGCATGCCTCCTATTTATGATGATTATATTGATGAAAGTGGGTTTGCAAGAGTGTCAACTTCCGGAAGTAATGATCCCACTATTTTGGAGGGTGTTGAATCTTATTGTGATAATTATGAAAGTGGGTTTGGAGAGGTCATGACTTTAGTCAATGATAATCCCACTATTTTGGAAGAGTGAACTTTGCATACATGTGGATCGTGTTAGTAATATGTTTTGTGATAGCTATATTGTTGAATTTGCTTATGATCCTACATGTAATTATTATGAGGGAGGAACATATGCTTGTAGGAATTGCAATAATATCAAGTTTCCTCTCTATGTGTTGAAAATCTTGAAGATTTGCTTGTTTTGCCTTCCTATGCAAGCTGATTATTGTTCCCACAAGTTGTTTGCTCACAAAATCCATATGCATATGAAGTGGGTTAGGCTTAAATGTGCTAGTCATATTCTTCATGATGCTCTCTTTATGTTTCAATTCTTATCTTTTATATGAGCATCATTGAAATCAGCATGCCTACCTAGGGGCGTTAAACGATAGTGCTTGTTGGGAGGCAACCCAATTTTATTTTTGTTCCTTGATTTTTGTTCCTGTTTAGTAATAAATAAATCAACTATCCTCTGTTATGATTGTGTTTTTTATTTTTTAATTAGTGTTTGTGCCAAGTAAAGCCTTTAGGATCTTCTTGGGTGATTGTTATTTGATCTTGATGTAAAAAACAGAAAGTATGCTCTCACGAGAATAATTTTAATTTCTTACCAGAGAGCGATAAAATACCAACTCAAATTGCAGTAGGTTAATAAACAAATTTCCTAGGACTTCCTAATTTCTCAGGATTTTTGGAGTTACATAAGTATTAGAAACCTACAGATTACTATAGACTGTTCTGTTTTTGACAGATTCGGTTTTCTATGTGTTGTTTTCTTATTTTAATGAATCTATGAGTAGTATCGGAAGGTATGAACCATATAGAAGTTGGAATACAGTAGATATTACACCAATATGAATTTATAACGAGTTCACAACAGTACCTAAGTGGTGGTTTTATTTTCTTATACTAACGGAGCTTATGAGTTTTCTGTTGAGTTTTAAGTTGTGAAGTTTTCAAGTTTTCGGTAAAGATTCGATGGACTATGGAATAAGGAGTGGCAAGAGCCTAATCTTGGGGATGCCCAAGGCATCCCAAGATAATATTTCAAGAAGTCTCAAGCGTCTAGGCTTGGGGATGCCCCGGTTGGCATCCCACCTTTCTTCTTCAACAACTATCGGTTAGTTTCGGTTGATCCTAAGTTTTTGCTTCTTCACATGATGTTTGCCATTCTTAGAATGTCATTTTACTTTGTTTTGCTTGCTGTTTGAATAAAATATCAAGATCTGAAACTATTAAATGGGAGAGTCTTCACATATTTGCATAATTATTCAACTACTCATTGATCTTCACTTATATCTTTTGGAGTAGTTTGTTATTTGCTCTAGTGCTTCACTTATATCTTTTAGAGCACGGTGGTGGTTTTATTCTATAGAAATAATTGAACTCTCATGCGTCACTTATATTATTTTGAGAGTCCTAAACAGCATGGTAATTTGCTTTGGTTATGAATTTAGTCCTAATATGATGGGCATCCAAGATGGGTATGATAAAAACTTTCATATAAAGTGCATTGAATACTATGAGAAGTTTGATACTTGATGATTGTTTTGAGATATGAAGATGGTGATATTAGAGTCATGCTAGCTGAGTAGTTGTGAATTTGAGAGATACTTGTTTTAAAGTTTGTGATTCCCGTAGCATGCACGTATGGTGAACCGTTATGTGATGAAGTCGGAGCATGATTTATTTTTTGATTGTCTTCCTTATGAGTGGCGGTTGGGGACGAGCGATGGTATTTTCCTACCAATCTATCCCCATAGGAGCATGCGTGTAGTACTTTGTTTCGATAACTAATAGATTTTTGCAATAAGTATGTGAGTTCTTTATGACTAATGTTGAGTCCATGGGTTATACGCACTCTCACCCTCCCACCATATACCTTCCTCAAAACAGCCACCCTACCTACCTATTATGGCATTTCCGTAGCCATTCCGAGATATATTGCCATGCAACTTTCCACCGTTCCGTTATTATGACATGCTTCATCATTGTCATATTGCTATGCATGATCATGTAGTTGACATTGTATTTGTGGCAAAGCCACCATTCATAATTCTTTCATACATGTCACTCATGAGTCATTGCACATCCCGGTACACCGCCGGAGGCATTCATATAGAGTCATATTTTTTTCTAAGTATCGAGTTGTAATTCTTGAGTTGTAAGTAAATAAAAGTGTGATGATCATCATTATTAGAGCATTGTCCTAGTGAGGAAAGGATGATGGAGACTATGATTCCCCCACAAGTCGGGATGAGACTCCAGAAAAAAAGAGAAAAAAGGCCCAAAAAAAGAGAAGGCCCAAAAAACAAAAAATGAGTGAAAAAGAGAGAAGGGGCAATGCTACTATCCTTTTACCACACTTGTGCTTCAAAGTAGCACCATGATCTTCATGATAGAGAGTCTCCTATGTTGTCACTTTCATATACTAGTGGGAATCTTTCATTATAGAACTTGCCTTGTATATTCCAATGACGGGCTTCCTCAAATTGCCCTAGGTCTTCGTGAGTAAGCAAGTTGGATGCACACCCACTTAGTTTCTTTTTGAGCTTTCATACACTTATAGGTCTAGTGCATCCGTTGCATGGCAATCCCTACTCACTCACATTGATATCTATTGATGGGCATCTCCATAGCCCGTTGATACGCCTAGTTGATGTGAGACTATCTTCTCTTTTTTGTCTTCTCCACAACCACCATTCTATTCCACCATAATGCTATGTCCATGGATCACGATCATGTATTGCGTGAAGATTGAAAAAGTTTGAGAACATCAAGAGTATGAAACAATTACTTGGCTTGTCATCGGGGTTGTGCATGATTTAAATATTTTGTGTGATGAAGATAGAGCATAGCCAAACTATATGATTTTGTAGGGATAGCTTGCTTTGGCCATGTTATTTTGAGGAGACATGATTGCTTTATTAGTATACTTGAAGTATTATTATTTTTATGTCAATATTAAACTTTTGTCTTGAATCATATGGATCTGAATATTCTTGCCATAATACAGAGAATTACATGGATAAATATGTTAGGTAGCATTCCACATAAAAAATTATGTTTTTATCATTTACCTACTCGAGGACGAGCAGGAATCAAGCTTGGGGATGCTTGATACGTCTCCAACGTATATATAATTTTTGATTGTTCAATGCTATTATATTATCAACCTTGGATGTTTTATATGCATTTATATGCTATTTTATATGATTTTTGGGACTAACCTATTAACCTAGAGCCTAGTGCCAGTTTCTGTTTTTTCCTTGTTTTAGAGTATCGCAGAAAAGGAAAATCGAACGGAGTCCAATTGACCTGAAACTTCACGGAACTTGTTTTTGGAACGGAAGCAATCCAGGAGACTTGGAGTAGACGTCAGTGAAGCTTCGAGGGAGGCACGAGGCAGGGAGGCGCGCTCTACCCCTCTGGGCGTGCCCCCACCCTCGTGGGCCCGTCGTGGCTCCCCTGACCGACTTCTTTCGCCTATATATGTCCATATACCCTAAAAACATTGAGGAACAGAATAGATCGGGAGTTCCGCCACCAGAAGCCTTCGTAGCCACCGAAAACCAATCTAGACCCGTTCCGGCACCCTGTCAGATGGGGGAATCCCTCTCCGGTGGCCATCTTCATCATCCCGGTGCTCTCCATGACGAGGAGGGATTAGTTCTCCCTCGGGGCTAAGGGTATGTACCAGTAGCTATGTGTTTGATCTCTCTCTCTCTCGTGTTCTTGAGGTGGTACGATCTTGATGTATCGCGAGCTTTGCTATTATAGTTGGATCTTATGATGCTTCTCCCCCTCTACTCTCTTGTGATGTATTGAGTTTCCCTTTGAAGTTATCTTATTGGATTGAGTCTTTAAGGATTTGAGAACACTTATGTATGTCTTGCATGTGCTTATCTGTGGTAACAATGGGATATCACGTGATCCACTTGATGTATGTTTTGGTGGTCAACTTGCGAGTTCCGTGACCTCATAAACTTATGCATAGGGGTTGGCACACGTTTTCGTCTTGACTCTCCGGTAGAAACTTTGGGGCACTCTTTGAAGTTCTTTGTGTTGGTTGAATAGATGAATCTGAGATTGTGTGATGCATATCGTATAATCATACCCACGGATACTTGAGGTGACATTGGAGTATCTAGGTGACATTAGGGTTTTGGTTGATTTGTGTCTTAAGGTGTTATTCTAGTACGAACTCTATGATAGATTGAACAGAAAGAATAGCTTCATGTTATTTTACTACGGACTCTTGAATAGATCGATCAGAAAGGATAACTTTGAGGTGGTTTCGTACCCTACCATAATCTCTTCGTTTGTTCTACTCTATTAGTGACTTTGGAGTGACGATTTGTTGCATGTTGAGGGATAGCTATATGATCCGATTATGTTATTATTGTTGAGGGAACTTGCACTAGTGAAAGTATGAACCCTAGGCCTTGTTTCAACGCATTGCAATACCGTTTATGCTCACTTTTATCATTAGTTACCTTGCTGTTTTTATATTTTCAGATTACAAAAACCTATATCTACTATCCATATTGCACTTGTATCATCATCTCTTCGCTGAACTAGTGCACCTATACAATTTACCATTGTATTGGGTTTGTTGGGGACACAAGAGACTCTTTGTTATTTGGTTGCAGGGTTGTTTGAGAGAGACCATATTCATCCTAGGCCTCCCACAGATTGATAAACCTTAGGTCATCCACTTGAGGGAAATTTGCTACTGTCCTACAAACCTCTGCACTTGGAGGCCCAACAACGTCTACAAGAAGAAGGTTGTGTAGTAGACATCAATAGCCCGACTATTAGCAGCCACATATAACAACAAGGGCTCTTTATCAATAGGGGCGGCAAGCATGGGCGGCTCAGCCAACTGTTTCTTCAAATCCTCAAACGCTTCATTAGCAGCATCACTCTAAACAAAGTTATCTGTCTTTTTCATCATATGATACAGAGGGATAGCTTTCTCTCCCAACCGGCTTATGAACCGGCATAATGCCGCAATATGGCCCGCCAGACGTTGCACATCATTGACACACGCCGGTTTAGCCAAAGAAGTAATGGCTTTGATCTTCTCTCAATTGGCTTGACTGCCTCTGTTGGACACCAAAAAACCCAAAATGTTGCCTGCTGGCACACCAAAAACACACTTGGCCGGGTTAAGCATCATCTTATAGACCCTGAGATTATCAAAGCTTTCCTTCAAATCATCTATCAATGTCTCCTTCTCTCTGGATTTTACCACAATGTCATCCACATAAGCATGAACATTACGCCCAATTTGATTATGAAGGCAATTTTGCACACATCTCTAATAAGTTGCCTGGGCACTCTTGAGCCCAAAAGGCATGGACACATAGCAGAAGGCTCCAAAAGGAGCTATGAAAGCTGTTTTCTCTTGGTCCTTAACTGCCATCTTGATCTGATGATAACCAGAATAAGCATCCAGAAAACTCAAACGCTCACAACCTGCCGTAGCTTCAATAATCTAATCAACACGAGGGAGAGCAAAAGGATCAGCCGGACAAGCCTTGTTTAAATCTGTGTAATCCACACGCATACGCCAAGTGCCATTCTTCTTAAGTACCAGCACCGGGTTAGCTAACCACTCAGGATGAAAAACTTCAATGATAAACCCAACTGCCAAGAGCCGGGCTACTTCCTCTCCAATGGCCTTCCACCTCTCCTCATTAAACCGGTGAAGAAACTGTTTAACCAGCTTAAATTTTGGATCAATATTAAGAGGTGCGCAGGGAGTTCTCTCGGTACACCCTGCATGTTTGAAGGCTTCCTTGCAAAGATGTCCCGGTTCTCCTGGATGAACTCAATGAGCGTGCTTTCCTATTTCGAATCCAGATTAGCACTGATGCTGAACTGCTTGGATGAGTCGCCGGGGACAAAATCAACCATCTTGGTATCGTCTGCCGATTTAAACTTTAAAACCGGATCATGCTCTGTGGTTGGCTTTTTCAAAGATGTCATGTCCACCGGGTCAACATTGTCCTTGTAAAATTTTAACTCCTCCATCGCACAAACCCACTCAGCATAAGATGCATCCCCTTCTTCACATTCCAGAGCTATCTTATGGCTCCCATGCACTGTAATGGTTCCTTTGTGACCCGACATCTTGAGCTACAGATACACGTAACACGGCCGTGCCATGAACTTGGCATAAGCTGGCCATCCAAACAGAGCATGATATGGGTTGTGGATCTTGACCACTTCAAAGGTCAATGTCTCTGACCTAGAGTGACGATCATCCCCAAAAATGACTTCTAGAGCTATCTTACCAACTAGATATGCCGACTTACCGGGCACCACGCCATGGAAAAACAGTGTTTGATGGTTTAAGATTTTTATCAGTCAACCCCATCCGACAAAAAGTTTCATAATAAAGGATATTGATGCTGCTCCCTCCGTCCATGAGTACTTTGGTAAACTTATACCCTCCAACCTGAGGTGCGACCAGCAAAGCCAAATGACCCAGATTATAAACCCGGGGTGGGTGATCTTCCCTACTCCACACAATCGGCTGCTTAGACCAACACAGGTAACGAGGAACCACCGGCTCAACAGCATTAACTGACCTCCTATGAAGCTTCTGATCATGTTTACACAAGCTACTGGTAAAAACATGATACTGCCCATTGTTCAACTACTTCGGGTTGCTCTGATAACCGGATTGTTGCTGTTGTTGACCCCCCTGATTACTCTGCTGGTTGTAACCACCCTGATTGCCGTGATTACTTTGATTTCCTGGAAATCTAGAGTTAGAACCGCCACCGCCATAACCCGGACCGTGAAAGCCGGATCCAGAACCGCCACCTGGCCCATGACTGTCTTGAAAAAGATTGGAATTCTTGTATTCCTTCATAATGTGAGAATCATTCCAAAGGTGCCCGGATGGTCTTTCTTTCGTACCATGTTTTGGGCAGGGTTGATTTAACATCTGTTCAAGATTGATACCGGATCCTCCTGCCCCTAGGGGCGGTTTACCCTTATGACGCTGACCATTATTCTATGCATTGGTGTTAGCCACAAAGTCAAAACTATTATCAGCCTTGCGCTTACCGTTGCCTTCCGGGTTATACTGCTGCCCCTTAGCGTTGATGTTCTTTCTTCCCTTCCCCGACTTCTCATCATCAGACTCGGGGTCCTTGGTAGTATCATAGTCAGCATACTTAACGAGAGCCGCCATAAGCGCCCCCATGTCATTGCAATGACATTTGAGCCGCCCCAGCTTCTACTTTAAAGGCATGAAACGACAATTGTTCTCCAACATCAACACTGCTGAGTTGGCATTGATGCGATCCGACGAGTGCAAGATTGTTGAGACCCGGCACACCCAATGGGTTGTTGGCTCACCTTCCTCTTGAACATAGGAAGCCAGATCCACAATTGACATGGGCTGTTTACATGTGTCTTTGAAGTTCTGGATGACTCGGGCCTTTAAGTCTGCCCATGACCCGATGGAATTAGTAGGGGGCCCCTTCAACCAAGTATGGGCCGTTCCTTCCAACATCAGAGGGAAATATTTAGCACATGCAGCCTCACTGACATCCAGTAACTCCATAGCCATCTCATAACTCTCGATCCACGCCTCAGGACTTAAATTAGCGGTATAGTTAGGCACCTTACGAGGACCTTTGAAATCCTTGGGTAGGCGCTCATTACGCAGATCCGACACTAAGCATGGCATGCCCAAATTTCTAAAGGTTACACCTGGTTCCACAGGGGTGGTTGGACGAACCGAAGTTGGTTGATGAGCCACATACTGTGCCGCTAACTCGGCCTCTTGACGGGCTCTTCCTTGATCCGCCACATTCTGAGCATTAGCACCACCGCCCACCGGGTTATGCCCGCATGGCGGGTTATGGTTACGTCCACTGCTGGACACCGCCGGCTCATCAAGATGTCTGTTGTAACTTCGGCTTGGGCAAGGGGTGGAATGAATCCTATCACGAGTGTAAGAATATGCCTGTTGTTGGGTCAGTGCTGTTTGAAGAAGCTCTCTGGCTCTCCGTGTCTCGACCGTCGTTGGTGACTCACCATCAACTGGAAGAGCCACCAGTCGTGACGCCGCAATGATCATGTTATCCAAAGGGTTAGAATAATGACCAGGTGGTGTCGGTACGTGTTGCGGTGGGTTGGTGTTCTGACGAGGCGGGTCCATTATGCGCGGCTAAACCGACATACCCGTCCCAGGCGCTTCGACCCGGTTTTCTACCGCCGGGTTACTGGTTCCTGCTCCTGGCGTGTTAAAGAGATTCCTTGCCTCATAAACCGAAGGCAGACGAGTCTGATGCCTCCTCCTCATGACTTCATTGGAAGCGTTCTGATCTAACATGAGCTGGTAAGATTGTGATTGAATCTGTTGAGCCTGAGCATCCAAAGCGGTCCGCTCCTCGGCCATCCTGGCGTTTTCTGCGTTTAGCTCCTCCTTGGCCTGCGCTATCTCATCACGCAACTTTGTGATTGCCGCATTATGCTGATCTTGATCCACCGGGTAAACCACCGCCGTTAACAGCGTTGTCAGCTTATCCAGTAAGTTAGTTAAAGCTTGAGCCGGCAGGCGCTCAGGGCCTCCTGCCCCGGCATCCACTGCCGCTGCTAACCTAGAAACCAACTCCACTACCGTAGATGAATGTTGCACGGGCTATGTACCGGCCATGAAGATTGCGACCCGATTCGGTGACTCACAGGGGTACGGAATATTGTCGCCATCGGAACAACCCCCAAGCCGGCCGTCTAGCAGTTGATACAATGACTCTGTCTCACCGGTGGATGGCTCGCCATCAGAATAAACGACGATCTCATCACCAGATGCTGGTCTATCCTCAGATTCCACTCCATGGATAAATCCCACGAAGGCATCATTCATCACAGGCCGAACCCGGGCAGGTCTCGCACGCTAAGCCGTCTCGACGATGTCGGTGCAGATGTCCGGCTCAGGGCCCGGTTCGCCGATCTTGCCGATGAAGATGTGGATTCCGCCGAAGGGGACCCGATACCCGTACTCAATTGAGCCGGCGTTGGAGCCCCAGCCTGCGTCGTCGATGTAGAGCTTGCCACGATGACTCTTGGTCATCTGGCCCACAACGTATCCCTTGATCCCTTCGAATTTGCCCTTTAAGAACTCGAAACCACTGTGCGATAGCCCCACGGTAGGCGCCAACTATCGTGGAATTGTCACGACAGATGTCCTAATGTGAGGACTTTGTCGTGGAGCCATCGCGTTGAGGTTAGCTTAAAGGTGTTAATTAGGACAAAGGACACGAGGAGTTTATACTGGTTCGGCCCCATACGATGAAGGTAAAAGCCTAGTCCAATTTGTAGTTGGTATTGCTAGGGTTTTGATGAGCAGGGAGCGAATACGCTTGACCTGGCTCTCGATCTGTTGTTTCTTGCCCTAAACCGCCGCTAGGTCGTCCCCTTATATACACGGGTTGACGCCCTGCGGGCTACAGAGTCCCGGCCGGTTTACATAACGTATCCGGCTCGGTGTCCTTTCTTATATACCTTACAATACAAGTTTACACACATGGCAGTTTATAATCACGGGCCTTAAGCCGCCTTTGGGTATGGGCCCTCTACCAAGCCGATCTATGAACCGCCACATGCTCTTGGGCTTCATTGAGATGGATTGTTATAGGGATGACCCGGCCCCTCCTGGGCGGGTTATACCTAATAGCTATCGGGTGACTGACACGTGGCATCCACCATAATAGGTCATCGTTAAGCTATCGGGTCCGGATTTGGATCTGATAACCCGTTAACAGCCCGGACCAATGGGGATTTTCCACTTGTAAAATTCTCATTTGCCAAAGGAAACACGTGTTGGCTCACCATTGGGACAGATGTCATCCACTCATTGGACAGGAGGCGCCTATGATACATCGACACGTGGCACGGCCCGACAGAGGACCATTCCGGTGAAAAGGCAGGCCCACTAACTCCCGGCCCATTACGAGTTATTGGAATTAAGCCCAGTAGCTTCATCTGTGTTGTCCTATATGATTCCAGCGTGTTGTAACTTCCGACCCATGTATGGCCCATGATGTCTTTCGGCCCATATGAGGCCATTTGTAACTCTGGGCCCATTAAAGGCCAGAGATGATACTGGCCCATAATGAACAGTGTATCACTTTATACCCATTAACGACCATTATTCCGTTGGCCGTTTCCAGCCCGTGTTAACTTTCGGCCTTCTAAGAGCATTTATTCTTGGGCTTATTTCTAGAATTCGGTTAGTTACGGTCCGTTACTGGCCTGTTCCGTTTGTGGGCCAAATTCAGGCCGTGGTTACATTCGGCCCGTTAACCCGTTGGGCTGTTTTCAAAGCGCTATCAAATACAGCCTATTAACGGCCCGTTATGGTCCACGAATAGTATGGCCCATGTTTGGCGACATGATTATATGCCCCGTAGAAGGCCCATGGATCCTATGACCCGTAGAACACCAATGGATCCTATGGCCCATAGAAGGCCCATGGATCATACGGCTCGTAGAAAATCCATGGATCCTACGACCCGTAGAAGGCCCATGGATCCTATGGCCCGTAGAAGGCCCATGGATCCTACGGCCCGTAGGAGGCCCATGGTTACAACAATCCGTGTGTTGCCATGGTTATTGTGGCCTAGTTACCAAAAATAGGTTATTGTGGCCACTAGAAAAACACGGAAAAAGAATTGCAGTGACTACAAGCAAACAACTAAATAAGACAATAAGGAAATAAATAAGCAAGCAACTAACGCTAGCCTATTACAACTATTACACATATTACATCCAATGGGCATCAAAGTTTGCCACCGGTGCAAATATAGGGAACAAAGCAACATACACTGGCCATCAAAATTGGCCACCAGTGCAAATAAACGTGGCAGCAAAACAAGTCCATAACTAAAACAACTTCATAAGAGCTCAAGAAATATTATCCTGGGTATCCACCATACTGGCAATAAGCTTAGCAAGCTTATTAGCTTGTCCTGTTTGGCGCTAAAATCCTCCAACGCTTGCTGTTGCAGCAGAAAGTATGCATCTGAATGCTCCAGGGACTTCCGCAGTCCTTTTGATTCTTGTCGTAGCACAGCTGATCGATGTCTTTCATCTTATAGTTGAGACTCAAGAAACCGATCTGATTCAGACAGTGAGTTTGAATAGCTTGTGCAAGTGGTAGTGGCCAGTAACTCGAACAGTAAACGAAGACAGGACTTTGGGGTTGTCTCACTGTCTTCAATATAGTTTTCCTTAGCTGTTTTATCAGCTTTGTTGGAGACCAACAAGGATGTCTCACTATGCTGAACCTTATCTGCATTACTTCCTTTACCATTTCTTAATAAGGCACTCTTCCCCAATATTCTGTCAGCATTCTAAAAGAAGAAACAAGCAGACACATAACATGGTTAGCATGTACTAGTATATGAAACTCATTTCGGTGAACCAGTTCATTAGTAAGGTGCACAAGATTAAACTACCAAGTCTTCTGTTGCCAAGTAGTACATTATAAAAGCATCAAACATACATATATCTATGTCCTATCGTCACTTCATTGTCTTGCCAAATCAAAATAGAGACACGGTTCAAATCATATTAGCTCAAGAGAAAGCAGCACTGAAAGAATACAAAGCGTGGGAAACTACATGGCACAATAAGATTTCAGATGGGTACCACAGGTCTACATGTACAACAACACTATTGGCTCTATTGTGATGCTAGTAATGTGCATGATATGAGAACTCAATTGTATACACAATTGAAATTGGAATCAACGGAGCTATTTATAAGAGCAAACCTATTAAAGAAACATGCGTAAACATACCTGTTGCGCCATTGGAGTTTCAATTGGATCATTCAATTTAAAAATAAGTTTATATGAGTAAATACAGTGATAAAAGAGCAAAGCAGTATGCACAATAGCAATGGAATCTTAAATGAGAACAGTTGTTCTTCAAGTTTAAGCACTTGTGCTACATGAACAAAGTACATTAAGATGCAAGCATATAGTACCTTAAAAATGAGCTCATACACCTTACCCCATTCTTGGTTCGGGACCAGTACAGAACAAGGCGTTCCCAGTCATCGTCCAGTAAATGTGTCTTAGGAGAACGTAAGGGAATTTGATGAGTTTCTTTGCCAGTGAAGTACATATTATTCAGGTAATTCCGATACTACCACCAAGCATTCTTGAAGATAGCAGATGTATTAGCACATGTTACCTTATCCTGAGTTTCCAAATCGGTCCTTATCTATAGAGAAAAATGGGAAAAATCTGATGTATTATAACCATCATGGAGGTAGAATGTATGGGACAAAGCAAAGTAATTACCATGAATAACATTACTTACACATAACTCCTGGACAAACACCTGCAAGTGCCATTTTCCTTCATCTTTAGTATAATATTTCCATGATGGGAAGATACGCACATAGGATTTAACAACATCAAATGCAATAGATGCTAAACTATGAATGGCTGGTTGTGCTTCCTCCACAGGAATATCTGTACTAACTGGTGGAGTTGGGGTTTGCCGTGGTAGTACTGACGCTTTGGGCACTGGAGCTGCCTTACTGACTGCTCTTGTTTGGGAGCTCTGTGCTGGAGATGGTGCTGTGTCAACAGGAACTGGGTTACTATATGCTAGGGTTGGGGTTAGATTGGGTGAAGCTGGTTCTCTGTCCATCGCAATAGGGGTACAATCTGCGAGAGTCTGGGTTATGTGTGGTAGGGCTGGTTCTCGTGCATGTACAACTGGGGTGCTATCTCCACCAACAGGTAGCAATGTTTTATTTGAAGACCATGTTTTTACTCCGCTAGATACTGCCATCACCCGCTCCAATTCAAATGGCTGATAAACATGAAACATAGTTGAATGTACATACATTGTATGAGAGACAGATTCAATAGATAGAGTGGAAAAAAGAGGGCATGAAATAGTTGACATGTATATTTTTAATTAAAACGGATAGCATGACATAATTTCACATATATGATGTCTATCTAAACTGGATAGCATAGCATAACATAATTCAAAGATATGATGACTAACTAAACAGGGTCACATGACATAATTCACATACATGTTATCTAAGTAATCAGGATCGCATGATTTAATTCACATATGTGATTTATATGCTAAGTAGAAGGCGTTCACATATATGATGTTTGAACTAAGAACATGGTGTTGAATATTGTGTATATGATGTCTAAACTATGAAATGCAAGACACCATATGCATGATATGAGCAGTATAACCGTGCCAAGTTAGAGCATACACCTCGGTGGGGGAATAGGGCTGGTCATCTGTCTCGGAATCCATCTCTGAGGAGCTATCGGGACCCAGCAAGAGATCTGCTTTGACAGGTAGTACTGTCTGCTCTGAAGGCCTTGTTTTCACTCCAGATTTTTCCATCACCCACTCAAATGGCTGATTCACAGGAAGAGTAGTTTAATGTACAAACATTATCAACAAATGGAAATGTAATGAAGAAAAGGATGGGCAAGATATCATTCAAATATATGATGCCTGGTTAAACAGGACGACATTGCACATTTCAGATATATTATGGTTGGCTAAAAGACATGAGACTGCATAATTCCCATATATGATATTGAAACCAAACATGTGGCATTACAGAACATGTCCAAACTAAGCAGATGACATATATGATGTCGAAAGTAGGCACTGCAAGTGTTACACCCACAATGCGGCTATATCTCCCACGTGTGGGGGCACGACTTAGAGGCATAGCCGCATGGTAGGTTTGTCGCAAGAGGGGTAATCTTCACACAATCCCATGTACTGAACAAGAAAGGGATAAAGAGTTGGCTTACAATCGCCACTTCACACAAATAACAAGTTAAACATACATCATCCAGAATACAATCAAGGTCCAACTACGGAACCAAAATAAAAGACAACCCCAAATGCTAGATCCCCGATCGTCCCAACTGGGCACCACTACAGATCAATCGGAAAAGACACATAACAGCTATCAAGATCTTCATCGAGATCCCACTTGAGCTTGGTTGCGCCACCAACACTGGTACCATCGGCACCTGCAACTGTTTGGAAGTATCCGTGAGTCACGAGGACTCAGCAATCTCACACCCGCGAGATCAAGACTATTTAAGCTTATGGGTAGGATAGGGTAATGAGGTGGAGCTGGAGCAAGCACTAAGCATATATGGTGGCTAACATACACAAATAAGAGCGAGAAGAGAAGCAACGCACGGTCGAGAAGCTAGAAGTGATCAAGAAGTGATGCTGAAAACTACTTACGTTCAAGCATAACACAATACCATGTTCACTTCCAGGGCTTCCCCGGAAAGAGACCATCACGGCTACACACGCGGTTGATGCATTTTAATTAAGTCAAGTGTCAAGTTCTCTACAACCGGATATTAACAAATTCCCATCTGCCACATAACCGAGGGCACATCTCTCGAAAGTTTATACCCTGCAGGGGTGTCCCATCTTAGCCCATCACAAGCTCTCACAGTCAATGAAGGATATTTCTTCTCCCGGAAAGACCCGATCAATCTCGGAATCCCAGTTACAAGACATATTGACAATGGTAAAACAAGACCAGCAAAGCCGCCCGATGTGCCGACAATCCCGATAGGAGCTGCACATATCTCGTTCTCAGGGCAACACCAGATAGGTCAAGCTACGAGTAAAACCAGCCCTCAAGTTGCCCTGAGGTGGCCCCATAGGCTGCCCAGTTCGGACCAACACTTAGAGAAGCACTGGCCCGAGGGGGTTAAAATAAAGATGACCCTCAGGAGCGCGACTCCCAAGGAAAAGTATAGGTGGGGGTGAGGCAAATGGTAAAACAAAGGTTGGGCCTTGCTAGAGGAGTTTTATTCAAAGCGAACTGTCAAGGGGTTCCCATAACACCCAACCGCGTAAGGAACGCAAAATCAAGGAATATAACACCGGTACGATAGAAACTAGGGCGGCAAGAGTGGAAAAAAACACCAGGCATAAGGACGAGCCTTCCACCCTTTACCAAGTATATAGATGCATTAATTAAAATAAGAGATATTGTGATATCCCAACATAACCATGTTCCAACATGGAACAAACTTCAGCTTCACCTACAACTAACAACGCTATAAGAGGGGCTGAGCAAAAGCGGTAACATAGCCAAACAACGGTTTGCTAGGAAGGTGGGTTAGAGGCTTGACATGGCAATATGGGAGGCATGATATAACAAGTAGTAGGTAGCGCGACATAGATATAGAGCGAACAACTAGCAAGCAAAGATATAAGTGATTTCGAGGGTATGGTCATCTTGCCCGAGATCCCGTAAGGAAGAAGAACGAGGCCATGAAGAAGACGAACCAACGTAGTCGAACGAATCCTCACGACTCTGGAACGAAACCGAAGCTAATGAGATAAGCAACCCAGAAAGAACAAGCAACATAGTAAACAACCATCACATAAACATGGCATGATGTATAATCAATTATGTTGCATGTCTGGTTTAAAGAGTCATGGCATGGCATGGCAAAGTGCAAAAAAAATGCTACAAGTTAAGCGGAGCATAATATGCAACGAGTTGCATATTGATGAAACACCACATTCAAATGTTTAGTTCACTCCCGTTTAAGTACAAAACATTATTAAATGTTATTAAACATGGCAAGAGGTGAAGAATAAATAAACTATCTAACTAGACAAGTTTAAATGAGGCCGGAGCAACAAGCAACAAGTCCGGAAAAGAAATCCTCACGTGCATATTTTAGATTTGGTACTATTATGGCCTAAACCATATTTTAGAGTTATTAAACATGCAAGATTAGTGCACCATGTTAATCTATGCATTTTCTACCCCATTTACATATAAAGATTATTAAAATCCGAGCTACGGTTAATTAGTTATGAATTAAAGCATTTTAGCATGGCATTGGAGCAAATTAAAGCAAACAGCAATTAAAACATTTCAAACATGCATGAAAGTTGGATATTATGAATCTAGACACAATTTTAAGCATTTTTCATATTTGAAGTTTTTACAAATGATGCATGGTTGGTGAGTTATTAGATGCATGTTGCTTGGAGGGTTTTCTGCAAAACAGCGTTCTCTGGATAAAATAGACATAATTGCCGGAACAGGGAAAAAACCATTAATGGGCCGAAACTGACTAGCCCAGCAGAACGGAAAAAAGGAGGGCACATGGGGGTGGCCTCGCCATGGGCCTCGGCCCGGCTGGTGGAGAGGCCCCGCAGGCCTGGCCCGACCTTGGGGCTGCTGGGCTGAGAGCTGGGGTGGAGCGGGCAGACGCAGAGGAAGCCCACGCACGTTGAAAGAGCGGTCAACTATGCTGAACGAGGCATCATCCTCCTCCGCTTGATGTAGAGGCTAGACAGGCGCGGCGTGATGGTAGGACGGGTGCGGGGTTGCAGGGCCGGGACGGCGCTGTGGCATGGGACTTGGGGGCACCGGCGCGACTGGAACAGGCGAGGTGCGGGGTCAACGCGGGGTTGTCCCGCTCGATGCAGGTGGCACTGGGATGCAGAAACTTGGCGGGCGGAGGCGAGCGGTGGTGGCTTCGGGAACATGACGGGTTGTGGAGCCGCAGGTACGGTCCGAGGCGAGGCATGCGCCATATCCGGGGCGGAGGGACTCGTTCCCGGCGACGGCGAAGCTGCGGGCAACCAAGGAGGCTCCTGGTTTCCTCATGGAACAGAGAGGGAGAGGCATGAGAAACGAGGGAGTGAACTAGAGGGAGGAGGGAAGGAGGAGAAGAAGATGGGAAGGGGCAATGGGTTCCTGAAGGAGCTCGAGCTTGAGGGCGGCGCTCGGGATGGCTGGGTTCGCCGGCGGCGAAGGTGCCATGGAGAGAGAGGAGCAAATGGGAGAAGCTTGCTCTTGGTCGGGGCAACATGTATCTCTTGGTGGCTCTGATCGAAGGGGCTCGGGTGCTGGTAGGATGGCTGCGTAGATCGAGGGAGGAGGATGCGGATGCGGGTTGGAGGAAGGTAGCTAGTCTGATTGGGGATGGATCCCGAGGGGGATTTGGAGGAGTGGTGGTGGCAGCGGGTGGGTGGGACAAGGTCCCTAGGTTTTTGGGTTGGTCTTTATATAACAAGTGAATTTTGGCTAGGGGTATTGTGATGCCCCAAGACCGGAGCTCTAGATGCCTTCCATGGTTTCCGAGATTCGTTCTGTGATTTGTTTTTGCTTGTTGCATTCATCATTGCATCATGTGCATTGCATCATGTCATCTTGCACCCTCTTTCTAAAACTCAACTAAATAAATTGCATGGATCTTTGGTCCATTTAAACCAAGGGAATTCACATGGCGATTCTCTTTATAACATATCCTGCCAATATTAGGGAGATATAATAAATATTTCATTAGTTTGGAATTAACCGGAAAACACTTGCAAATAATCCTCATGCCTTTTCCACTTCGAGTTTGACCTTCAAATCTTGTCCGCAATTCTTATTACTTTTACCGAGGTTCCTCCAAAAATCCGAACATTTTTGGGCACTGCTAAATCCAAGTCCTAGTTCAAACCCATTTGAATTAAATTCAAATGAGTTTGAATTTACATCTTTCAATCATGCCATTTCTAATTTTCTTGGGTCAAACTTATTTTTTTTACTCCTAGAAAAAATACCCTCCTGCTCAAGCTTCTTCCCTAACCTCTCTTTATTTTCCTTCTCTTTAATCCTTTTCTGCTAAAGAGAGAGAGAGAAGGAGAGCAGCCCAGACCAGGCCAACCTCCCACGCCGGCCCAACCATTCTCCTAAGGCCCATCTTGCTTCGCGGCCTGCTAGGCCCAGCCGCCCCCACCAGCTCTAAACCCTAGGTCATGCCCTCTCCCTCACTCCCTCGTCCCCACGCCCTCACACCGCCAGGGAGGAGCCCCGCGCTCGATCCCCACGCGCCTCCCTCCTCTCGCTCTCTCTCCCCCGTAGCGCTTCGCATCGCTGCTACCTCCCTGCCACCCCGCGGCCCCGCGAGCTCGCCTGCTCGCATGGCCATGGCACTGCCGGCCTCCATGGCTCACCGTGCCCTGCTCTGCCGGAGCTACTCCGTCCGTCCCGCGCCGGAGCATCGTTCCCGCGCCGACGACCACCAGCAGGATGCCGGCCTGCGTGCGCGACCATGCCGGCCTCTCCTACCTCCTGCCCGCGTCCCTCTGCTGCTGGATCCTGCCTCGACCTCGCCGCCAGCAGCAACAACAAATGTTGCACCCTCACGCCGTGCCCTGCTGCCGCTGCCTTCGACCGCGCCGGCGACCTCCACCACATCTTCGCCTGCGTCCTCCTCGCGCGCGCCCCTGCCATCCTCAACCTCCTCCGAGCGCCGCCATGCCTCCCCTGCAGCTACTCCGGTGAGCTCCAGCAGCTCCACCACGTTTCGGTGCCGCCGGCTGATCTCATCTTCCTTCTGCCCTTTTGCTGCCTTCGAGCACCATCGATGCATCTATGTGTGGAACCCGCTAAGTCCCGCACAGACCTGGATTCGCCAAGTTCGAATACCGATGACCGCCTCTGGATTCGTCAAGTACACCGCCGACAAGACCAAGGATGCCCGAACGAGTGCTCCCCACCGAGACATTTGTGCTTTTACATTTTGGACACGCCAAGTCCCTCGGAAACATCGGATGCATCAAGACCGCCCCGGTTGTTGCCAAGTACCACGACGCACGGAGCCCTCGAATCTGTCAAGTTTCACTATGAGATGTGCAACTACCGTCGACTTCAAAGACATCGGATTCATCAAGTTCCCACAACGACTTAAGTGTACCCCGTCGGATCGCCAAGTTCGGTTACCGTCGCAACCATGTACAACTACTTCCACGATGATACGAGAACGACTATCGTCGTTGAAGGCCGTTGAATGAACAACTACCGTTGACGTGTACGACTACTTTCTGAACGTGTACCCGATGACCCTGGAGACCTATGTTGCGCCAAGTACCCCCTCGGTGACCCGAACATCTACAGGAAAACGTGTACCACTACCATCGAGGACCGATAGTACCACTAATTCTACTACCGTCGCGGAACGACTACTTCCTCTAATTCCCTCAACGAACTCGAACCGCCCCGGAAATGCACGCTTCGAAGGTATAACCCCGAGACGACGTCGTGGACCATATGCATGTGTGTGGTATGAGATGCTCGTGTTTGCACCGTGTCCGAGATGTCCTTGCACGTTCCTCCTCGTTTGCCATGTTGTCGATCCGTGGGAACCCGATATCCGGGATCACCCCACCATCCTTGCATGACACACTCACACCCACTTCCTTTTGCACCGGTATCCCTGTGAGCTACCAGATCATCAGAATGTTGCCATGGCATCATTTCCGTTTCGCCGTCGTGGCACCTTTTTCGCCGTAGTTGCCATTGCACCCCTTTGGTTCAGCCATGGTGACAAAATGCTTCATAATATGCTTGTCAACTTTTTCATAAAACTTGCATAAAACTTTCACATGTCATCTGCATCATGATAATAACATTTAAAATGTTTAAATTGTTGTTTGCATTTAAATTGCTAAATGCATATGGGGTTTTACCTGAATTGTTGTTTGATGTTTCTGGCCCCATTTAAATTGCTTAGACAATGTAGTTTAATTGTGCTTCACCCCTTTCCATGTTTAAGAACATTTAATATTGATGGGTACCTAAACAAGAGAGAACTAAATAAATCATGTGGTGTTTCATCAATATACAACTCGTTGCATATTGAGCTCCACTTAATTTGTAGTGTTGTTTGTTGCTCTTTGCCATGCCATGCCTCATTAAACTAGACATGCATCATACTTGGTTGTGCATCATGCCATGTTTATGTGATGGTTGTTTACTATGTTGCTTGTTTCTTTCCGGGTTGCTTCTCTCGTTAGCATCGGTTCCGTTCCGGAGTTGTGAGGATCTGTTCGACTACGTTCGTTTGTCTTCATCATGGACTTGTTCTGCTTCCTTGCGGGATCTCAGGAAAGATGCCCATACCCTCGAAATCACTTCTATCTTTGCTTGATAGTTGTTCATTCTATCGCTATGTCACGCTACCTACCACTTGTTATATCATGCCTCCCATATTGCCATGTCAAGCCTCTAACCCACCTTCCCTAGCAAACCGTTGTTTGGCTATGTTACCGCTTTTTCTCAGCCCCTCTTATAGCGTTGCTAGTTGCAGGTGAAGATGAAGTTTGTTCCTTGTTGGAACATGGATGTTGGGTTATCACAATATCTCTTATTTTAATTAATGCATCTATATACTTGGTAAAGGGTGGAAGGCTCGGCCTTATGCCTGGTGTTTTGTTCCACTCTACCGGTGTTATGTTCCTTGATTTTGCGTTCCTAACACAGTTGGGTGTTATGGGACCCCCTTGATAGTTCGCTTTGAATAAAACTCCTCCGGCAAGGCCCAACCTTGGTTTTAAATTTGCCTAACAACCTATAACCTTCCCTTGGGTTTTCGCGAGCTCGAGGGTCATCTTATTTTAACCCCCCTGGGCCAGTGCTTCTCTAAGTGTTGGTCCGAACTAGAGCACCGTGCGGGACCATCCCTTGGCAACTTGGGTTATGTTGGTACCTGTACGCTTAGCTTATTCGGTGTGCCCTGAGAACGAGATATGTGCACACACCTATCAGACGGTCGAGAAATAAAAAGATAGGGAGTCCAAAAAATAAAACAGATATGTTTTATAGATGTTTGGGGATGATTCGGACCCAACGGTAACGATAGTCCGGTTCGGGTTCGGACATGCGCGAAGGGTCGATGCACTGTGCAAAGAGGGGTTAGGCAAACGAGGTAAAGTGTGTGGTTGGACTGAGAAGAGAGAGGGGGAATGCAAACCAGCAACCGTTTCCGAAGACCAGAAACGTCCGACGATAGACCGGCTAAATTGCCACTATAGTTATCCGTTGGAGCCTCAAACAGACTCCAAATGAGATGAAACTTGGCAGGTGGCCTACCTACAACATAACAAGACCGCATGCCCACTTGTCGGTGTCAAAACCGGTGGATCTCAGGTAGGGGGTCCCGAACTGTGCGTCTAGGCCGGATGGTAACAGGAGACTGGGGACACTTTGTTTTACCCAGGTTCGGGCCCTCTCGATGGAGGTAAAACCCTACTCCTGCTTGATTAATATTGAAGATATGGGTAGTACAAGAGTAGATCTACCACGAGATCAAGGAGGCTAAACCCTAGAAGCTAGCCTATGGTATGATTGTGTATGGAGTTGATCCTCTACGGGCTACAACCCTCCGGTTTATATAGACACCGGATAGGGTTAGGGTTACACAGAGTCGGTTACAATGGTAGGAGATCTTGAATATCACATCGCCAAGCTTGCCTTCCATGCCAAGGAAAGTCCCATCCGGACACGGGACGAAGTCTTCAATCATATATCTTCATAGTCTGGGAGTCCGGCTGAAGGTATAGTCCGGCTATCCGAACACCCCCTAATTCAGGACTCCCTCAGTAGCCCCTGAACCAGGCTTCAATGATGACGAGTCCGGCGCGCAAATTGTCTTCGGCATTGCAAGGCAGGTTCCTCCTCCAAGTCCTTTATAGAAGATTGTAATCACCAAGAGTAGTGTCCGGCTCTGTAAAATAAGTTTCCACATATTGCTATAGAGAGAATAATATTAACACAAATCAAATCTGCTAACGTATTCTGCAGTGCGCCATCACACTACAGCCAAGTCCTCTACTCGAATCGTTTTTACTTCCCCACCTCAGCATGTTTTGCGAGGTGGTTTCCTTGGCACGTCTTGTCAAAGCAGAGATCGTGTGCCCTTTTTTACGGGATTCTCATTAATACGGATGTGGGTAACCCAATCGTGCCCGTTAGCATGTTTTCTCGATTAAAGGCGAGTCCCAAACGGTTACGGGGAGGGCTCCTGGTATTCAACCTCTTATAAAGAGACCAAGGCGTTACTCCTTTTTCCAACCTCAAACGAGTTCGCCCGTCGCCTCGAGTTCCAACACCCTAGGCTTCAGATTCTAGGCACTTCGGACCTTCGACAATGTCCGGTTCCGACCTTCAAGGCCGATGGATGCCCTCCTCCGTCACGGAGGAGGATGTGCTAGAGTTTAGAGAAGCTAAGTTCCTGACCGCCGAAATTCTGCATAGGTTGCCTGCTCAAGGGGAAGCTATTCCCAATCCCCAGCCCGGTGAGAGCGTAGTGTTCATGTCTCACTTCCTTCGGGGGTTAGGCTTCCCAATGGATCCCTTCGTGAGGGGGCTGCGATCTCTCCAAAATTTTATGGGCGCAACGCCTGCAGAGATGTATAAATTGTTCTTCGGATCACAAGAGATGTGTCCGGATTCAACCGAGGACGCAGGCTTAAGCTGCAATCGCCCGGATAGTCAAGTAAGCAACCTTGTGCCCGGACCTTCTATCCATATAATCGTCATAAACTTGCCCCTAAAAGAGTCGTCTTTTTGAACAGGAGTGGACAGCGAAGGCGAAGCTGATCAGGTGTCCGACTCCCCTTCCTGAAACCAGGCCGGATCCTGTGCTAGTCAGGATGCTGGAGATACTGCCTTTGGAGAGGGAGGACAAGGAAGTTGCGGCCTCCTCGAAGGAGGCTGCTCCGAAGGGAGGAACCGGCAATTCATCTCCTAAAGGGAAGAAGAGAGCCGCTTCTGACGACCCAGAAACCATGGCCTCAAAACGGGGGAGAAAATCCTCGTTAGAGGGTCCGACGCCAGGAAGTTCCTTGGCCGAACTACGCCCTCAAGGGGATAAACCCTCAAGCGAGCCGTAAGTGGAGAAAAGATTTTCCTTTTGAGGGATGAGAGAAATCCGTGATTTTGCATTTGAGAAGATTTAGCCGAAATTTTACCTTGTAGCTCGGACCTCAGCCCCTCGCAGTAGAGCTCGTCTTCGGGGGATCTTCTTCCGGAGATGATGGAGAGCGGAACACCTCCCCCTGCCGTGCCGCCCAGCGAGGCGGGCGACCCTGAGGTGTCGTCACGGAGGGTTTCTCCGAATCTGGTAGGGATGGGAGGTGGCAGTGCAACCCCCCGAAGTCCTCCGCGTCCGGTCTTCGAAAGAGGCCATAGGACAAGTCCGGCACCGTCTGGTGCTCGGCCGGAAGAACTAAAGATTCTGCTGGGGCGAGCTTCTATCTCAGAAGAGCACCGTGCCTTGATGGGCATGGTGATTGAAAGGATTTCATCCGTAGAAAGCGGATTGCATGAGGCCGTCAAAAGTTTACTGACGGGTTTTGAGGTACGTTAGATAATGTACACTTTTGTCAGTTGCGCATGAATAAGATGTGCCCTGTGTAGATAGTAGCCCCTGAGACTCTGCGTGTTGTCAAGAAGTGACGGCACGTAGAGGATCATAATCCCAGGTCTAAGATGTCGCCTTTGAATGTAGGTGGCGAGGTGTCCGGAATCAAACCGGACTAATGATTTGGCCGAACTAAAGCGGCAACTGGACGTGGCAGATGCCGACATCGCGCTTGTCAACAAGCGGCTTGATGAGGCTCAAGGTATTTAATTCTTCGGGCGGCATCAGGTAAGAGGAGCTTCATGCCAGTGTCTTACAATGTGTGTGCTTGATGCAGATGGTACTGCCGCCGTGGAGAATCTTAGGGCAGAACTTGCCTGAGCTAAGGAGCAAGCCAGAAAAAGTGATGTGACTGCCAAGAAGGCCCTTGAAGAGCTGAGAGCCGAACAGGCTGCTCGCTGCCGAAGCAAAGAGGAGATGGCCGAGATGGCCGAGAAGTTAAAGAGCGCTGCAGACCGTTGTGAACTTCTTGATAAAGAAGACCGGGCGAGACAAACGGATTTAGAAAAGGCCGTTGCCGATGCCAAGGACGCTCGCTCTGCGATGAGAGCTGCGAAAGAGGAGCTGCGTCAGGCCGAACAGATTGCGGCTGGAAAGCCCTTTATGCTGCGGAGGAAGTTTTGTGATCCGAAGTTTGCTCCGTTGGACCGGATGTGGAGTGTGAAGGACACCTATCTGGACTTGGCAACGAGTGCCGCTGATGCGACCGAACACTTTCGATGTCAGAAAGATTGCAAAGTGGAAGAGCTTTTCTGGTCGCAGTTTCATAATCCAGAGCGTCCACTGGCAGTGGACAATCATTTGGCTCAGTGGGCCGAACTGAATAGGTTGTCCGGTCTCACCATGAAGTACGTCATGGATCATCTGTGGCCGAGGAGATCGGAGCCGAAGAGTTATTTCAGCTTGGTGCAGCAATTTCTTGACGCGGTGCCGCGTATAGATGCAATTAAGAGGTCAGCATGCATAGAGGGCGCTAGGATGGCTCTAGCCCGTGTTAAGACATACTGGGCAGAGATGGAGACCACCGTTGTTGCGTCCCGAGATTCGGACCAAAGCCGAGTACCTTCCGAGCACTATTTTTAGGAAGTTCTTGAAGGCGCTCGTGTAATAGAGACGCAGTGCCCGAAAGATGCTATGTTATGATAGCATATGTAATTATAAATTAATATTTTGATAAAGTGTAGTGGCTGATTTTATACTTGTGCCTCCAAGTATTGTAAACACCTTCTAATCGGCCGTTTTAAAAAAAATATATATCTCTATGTATAGAATCTGAAAGATGGCAGTCGTTGGCTTCAGCCCCCACGCACATACTGTGGGGGTGCTCGCGGAAGACACATTCTCACACTTAACCCAACGTCTTGGTCCTATAAAGGAGGTGATAGAGCAGCGGGCCAGGCAACCGGACTATAATGCTTTAACACTTTCACTTAGCCATAGGAGTTTGAAAATGAAACTCTTTAGGTAGCTCCTTGGTGGCCACTGCGCTCGTCCGAATTCGGGGTGCATATGTGCTTGACCGGGAAGCGGTCCTTCGTCAAGGCGGAGGAATTCGATAGATTCTGATCGGTCATTGAGTGGTTGACCAGTCTCACGCTACATCATGACAGTCAGTTTTCGGCTTTCTCTACTGAGGTGATCGCCCTGACCGAACCGGGGGCACAATCGCAGTAGTTCTCCTGGTGCTACCTTAGCCGATAGAGAGGAACGTAAGGTAGCCGAACTCAGGAGCCGGGCAACCCAACATTTGACCAAAGACATGATTCGGAGCTGATGCATATAATGCCAAAACTCGCGACGCCGAACATTCCCTAAGGTGTTCGGTCTTTATGAGTGCGGGCCAAACAACACTCTTTATTGAAAAAGCCCCTAGTGTCCAGGTACATGCAAAAATTCTGACATGGCCACATGCCAAGACGCCAGCCTCCTCCTTGGTTATATTAGGAAGAAAAACCAGGGGATGTATAGCAACAAGAGACAGTAAAAAAGGTTTACGCAGGGTCTTAATCTAAAAAGAATCCTTTAGGACGGGTCCCTACTGCACGTCTGCGCCTGTGTCTCCGTTGTGCCGTATCCTGGACGGGCGCCGCACGACGTTCATCTGTAAAAGAGATGAACTGAGTTGAAAAACGGGCCGCGCCAAAAAAGAATTGTTTTTTAAATAAGCAAAATATAAAGTAAGATATGTAAGTTTGAGCTTTATTGTCTCTTATTTGTGTATGCGTGGAGCCCCTTGTGCGGGGGTATATGGCTTCTAGGCCTGCATCAATGATGATTTTGCACCGAACTCGTCTATCCGGGTTCGTGGTCTTTAAATGACCTATTTTGAAGTTTTTTGGCCGGTGAGGCCATTTTGCTGTGGGGCTGTTAAAGCGGCCGCACTATCCTCCGCTTGGGGAGGCGCACTTTAGTGCTTCCCCATCAAAGAGATGATGCCTCGTGGACCGGGCATCTTAAGCGTAAGAGATGCATAATGTGGTATTGCGTTAAATCGAGCGAAAGCTTCACGTCCCAGTAGTGCTTGATAGCGACTTGAGAATGGGACGACGTGGAAGGTCAGCTTTTCGCGGCGGAGGTTATCGGCAGAGCCGAATGTGACTGTGAGCCGGAGAAAACCCGTGCAATGGGTGTCCGGGCCAGGTATTACCCCTTGAAAGGAGGTTTTGCTGCGGCTGATTCTTGCTGGGTTTATCCCCATGTGTTGTATTGTATCCTGATATATCAGGTTTAGTCTGCTGCCGCCGTCCATAAGGACATTTGAAAACTTAAGTCCGCCAATTATTGGATCAAGGATCAAGGCATTCCATCCTACATTCCAGGTATTCCTAGAATAATCTAGTTGATCGAAGGTAATCGATTTTGACAACCAGTGGCAGGATCCTTTGGGGATGGGCCGTGTGGTGCGTACCTTTACGGGCACTGCACGTTTTGTTATGTGAAGTGAGTTCACTGTTTTTACTTCTTGTGGGAAGTTCTTTTGTTTCCTGGTGCTCTGCTGTTGGGGTTCGTCCTCGCCTTCGCTTGGTGTGTCGAGCCCCTTGTGTTCAGCATTGAGTCTACCGGATTGTTCGAAGACCCAACAGTCTCTGTGGGTATGGTTAGCAGGCTTCCCAGGAGTACTGTGTATCTGACATATCCTGTCCAGGATTTTATTTAAGTTGGATGGATC
>NC_041392.1:317031809-317065098 GCF_002162155.2 Triticum dicoccoides | reverse complement strand
ATTTTGTCGTGAGCTTTTGAATCCGGCATTGACTGCCGTGCTCTTCGGACTTTTGTCCTTAGTCCGGCGACGGTGTTTGTTGCGTCGCGGTCTTCCATTTTCATCCCTAGTTTCGGATGTACTTGGGTCGCTGGGGCTGCACCTTGCCAACCAGCTATCCTCCCCTGCACAAAAGCGGGTCATGAGACTTGTTAGTCCGGCCATTGTTCTTGGCTTTTCTTGGCCGAGGTGTCTGGCGAGCCATTCGTCTCGGACATTATGTCTAAAAGCTGCCAAGGCTTCGGTGTCCGGACAGTCGACTATCTGATTCTTTTTAGTGAGGAATCTATTCCAGAATTGCCGAGCTGATTCTCCGGATTGTTGAGTTATGTGACTAAGGTCGTCTGCATCCGGGGGGCGGACATAGGTCCCTTGAAAGTTTGCTCGGAAAGCATCCTCGAGCTCTTCCCAGCTTCCAATTGAGTTTTCGGGAAGGCTTTTAAGCCAATGCCGGGCCGGCCCTTTAAGCTTAAGGGGTAGATATTTTATGGCGTGGAGATCATCTCCTCTAGCCATGTGAATGTGGAGGATATAATCCTCGATCCAGACTCCAGGGTTTGTTGTTCCATCGTATGCCTCTATGTTTACGGGTTTGAATCCCTCTGGGAATTCATAGTCTAGGACCTCATCGGTAAAACATAGGGGGTGTGCGGCACCCCTGTATTTGGGTATGCCGGATTCTGATGATGGCTTCGTAGCGTAGCTTACGAGAGCTTGCTTTCTTGGCCCATAAATGGACCTGACTGGGCCATGAAGCGAATCCTTAGGAGGGTCGCATGCCGATTTAGGTGCGGCGCCGCTTGTTGCCTTATGGGGTCGTCTATCCGACCGTGTGGCTTTTTCATTTTTTGAATACGAGGGCTCTGAGGCCTCTTTGTCGAATTCAGGCAGTAGCTTTCTTTTCGGATAGCTTTTAGTGCAGCGACTGTCGCCGTACTTATCTATGGCATTGATTACCTTGCTCCATCTGATCCGGAGTGCATCTTCCGCTGTTTTTAGCTTCCGCTTCTGCTTTTTTAGGCTGCATGCAGTTGCAACGAGCCTCTCATGGAGATTCTTCTGCTTCATAGGTTTATTTGGCGTGCGGTCGTTCGGAATGCCGTTTTCGCCGGGGGAGGGATGTTCGGTTTTTCTATCCGTGTTGCCCTGTTCGGACGGTTTCTCTAAGGCCTGTTCGTCGTCGACCGGCTCGTCCTGCTCTATGGCTGGGTTTTTGTCGAGGCGGGGCTTGGGCCGGCGTTTGCGCCGACGCCTTGATTGCGTTTTGGGGGGTTGATCACTCGTCCTATCCCCTTTTTCCTCGTTGTCGTTTCCCTTAGGGGTGTCCACCATGTACACATCATGAGATGGGGTGGCTGTCCAATGCCCTATGGGCGTTGGTTCGTCGATATCTCCTCCATCGTCATCCATGCTGTCGATGTCCTCGGAGCCGAAGTCAAGCATGTCGGTTAGATCGTCGAGAGTGGCTACGAAGTGGGTGGTGGGTGGGTTTTGAATTTCCTCACCTTCAGTATCCCACCCTTGCTAACCGTAGTCCGGCCAGGGCTCTCCTGATAAAGAGAGAGACTTAAGAGAATTCAGGATGTCGCCAAAAGGCGAATGCTGAAAGATGTCCGCTGCGGTGAACTCCATTACCGGCGCCCACTCGGATTCGATTGGCAGGGGCGCGGGGGGCTCGGAGTTCGGAGAGGAATCCGGCTCCTCGGAGTCACGGGCCATGCGGAGTGTGGGGCTGGAGTTCGGCTCGATCGCCTCTGAGATCGCAGCCCCTGAGGCAGCGTCCAACCGCTGATCCTCGATCAGCGCAGTAGGTTCCGAATCAATGGTCGAAACCGATGCGTGTGCGGCCTCCAAGGCGCTGTTCGGCGGCAGAGCTATATCGTGCCCATCGAGACAGTGCGGCACGCTTGGCTGTGGCTCGAATCCGTCGAAGATCAAGTCTCCACGGATGTTAGCCGTGTAGTTTAGGCTTCCAAACCTGACCTGATGGCCAGGGGCGTAGCTTCCGATATGCTCAAGGTGGCCAAGCAAATTGGCCCGCAGTGCGAAGCCGCCGAAGACGAAGATCTATTCGGGGAGGAAAGTCTCACCCGGATCGCATCGTTGTTGAAGATCGAAGGAGCCATCAGGCCTAAAGGCGACGACACAGAGGAACTCTCAATGAAAGCACCAATGTCGGTGTCAAAACCAGCGGATCTCAGGTAGGTGGTCCCGAACTGTGCATCTAGGCCGGATGGTAACAGGAGACTGGGGACACTTTGTTTTACCCAGGTTCGGGCCCTCTCGATGGAGGTAAAACCCTACTCCTGCTTGATTACTATTGAAGATATGGGTAGTACAAGAGTAGATCTACCACGAGATCAAGGAGGCTAAACCCTAGAAGCTAGCCTATGGTATGATTGTGTATGGAGTTGATCCTCTACAGGCTACAACCCTCCGGTTTATATAGACACCGGATAGGGTTAGGGTTACACAGAGTCGGTTATAATGGTAGGAGATCTTGAATATCGCATCGCCAAGCTTGCCTTCCACGCCAAGGAAAGTCCCATCCGGACACGGGACGAAGTCTTCAATCTTATATCTTCATAGTCCGGGAGTCCGGCTGAAGGTATAGTCCGGCTATCCGAACACCCCCTAATCCAGGACTCCCTCACCACTTTCAAACCATTCCGAAAACATTTTCTGGCCCCTTATAAAATAATATTTCGGACGTGCCGCGGGCGCGTGCGAATGTGTCTGGGCTCAAAACGGACAACGGAAAGAACTAGGAGACCCGGGCGAATGCAAGTTTTGAAAACATGATGATGCAATGCACATGACATGGCAAGATGCAACACACAAGCAAAAGACAAGGCAACAACAGCAAATAACTCAAAAACACCTGGCGCAACGGACTCGGGGCGTTACAACACTCCACCACTACAAGAGGATCTCGTCCCGAGATCTAGGATGGCACCAGAGGGAAACAGAAGAGGAAGAGAAGAGGTAAAATTAAGTTGCTTCTTTGAGCAATGAGTGAAACCAAAGAACTTTGCGATGTTGAACAAATCGTAACAAAGAATACAACGGAGATGAACAAAGTTGAAAACACTCCGTTAGAAAAGAGGAACAAGGAACATGATGAGAACCAAGAGCTTAGGGGACAAGCTAGATTTTGAAACCACTCTGGTTAAAACAAGATAGAGAAGGAATAAGAATAATACAATTTGGACAGCACTCCGATTGTAAATGGACGGAATTGAACATGAACTTGAGAACATGAGAGGGAACTTGATGAAATCAACAACACACTGCAACCGGAACTATTGAAAGAATTGCACAAGGGATAAGAAAGATTTCAGACAACACTTCAGTTGAGAAGGGGGCAAAACATGATAAGATGAGAGAACTTGAATGTTGGACACGACACTCCGGTTGAATGGATAAGCAAAGGAAAGAACATGATCATTGACAATAAAAAGGATGATGGGTAGAAGAGTGAAACATCACAATGCCTCCGGAACAAAAGATAGAACAGACTGGAAATAACGAAGAAGGAAAAACAACATCTTCTACCTCAAATGAGCTTGAAAAAGTATCTTTAGGAGAAGGGTCAAATGGAGTTGTTCGAAAACCAACAACGAAAAGAACAAGGTTGTGGTGGGATTATGGAGAACATCTCAAAACTACAAGGTGAAATTCATCCACTAACGGAAACAATAGATTGGATTGATATCAACAAGGAGACGAGAAACTTATTTCACCAGGAGGATAAATGAAGAACTTGGGTCATTTATGAGCATCATAAATATAAAAATCCTTAGCGAAAGCTTTAGGTGAAATATAACCCAAGATAACTCCAATGAAGAGATTGATGGATTTAAGATACCTCATTCCTGACAACTTGTCAATCATGAAACACGAACTCAAAAGTGTCAAGAATGACATAACACCACCTCAAATGATAAGGTAGAACGAATTGTACTTCAGAACGCAAGATGAAGAATGCTTGGACTCCACAAAACAAAACATGTGTTGAACACCATGCTTAATTTAGAGTAGCTTGGCGAATCATAACTTCAAGAGAAATCTTGAACAACGAAAGTAGAATGAAAGGAATCCTTGATGATCCACCATGTTGATCCTCCATGAAGAACTCCAGTAACAAAATGATGATAAAAAGAAAGAGAAGTTGAAAAGAACTCTGGGAGAAGCCTTGTAATGATTTAGATGGATCTTCGCGACGATATAATGCGGAAAACTTGGAACTCCGGAAAAGAAAAGATGAAGCATCTCGAACCGAGAAATGTGACATGATGAACAACTCTGGAAAGAAGAAACAAGATCACTTGGAAGAAACAATAATAAGAATTTGATACGTCTCCAACGTATCTATAATCTTTGATTGCTCCATGCTATATTATCTACTGTTTTGGACATTATTGGGCTTTATTATCCACTTTTATATTATTTTTGGGATTAACTTATTAGCCGGAGGCCCAGCCCAGAATTGATGTTTTTTTGCTTGTTTTAGGGTTTCAAAGAAAAGGAATATCAAACAAACAAGAAAAGAGGAGGCCACGAGGTAGGGGGGCGCGCCTACCGCCCCCCCCCCCCCAGGCGCACCCTCACCCACGTGGGCCCCCTGTTGCTCCACCGATGTACTCCTTCCTCCTATATATACCTACGTACCCCCAAATGACTAGATACGGAGCCAAAACCCTAATTCCACCGCCGTAACTTCCTGTATCCACGAGATCCCATCTTGGGGCCTGTTCCGGAGCTCCGCCGGAGGGGGCATCGATCACAGAGGGCTTTCTACATCAACACCATAGCCCCTCCGATGAAGTGTGAGTAGTTTACCTCAGACGTACAGGTCCATAGTTAGTAGCTAGATGGCTTCTTCTCTCTTTTTGGATCTCAATACTATGTTCTCCCCCTCTCTTGTGGAGAACTATTCGATGTAATCTTCTTTTTGCGGTGTGTTTGTTGAGACCGATGAATTCTAGGTTTATGATCAAGTCTATCTATGAATAATATTTGAATCTTCTCTGAATTCTTTTATGTATGATTGGTTATCTTTGCAAGTCTCTTTGAATTATCAGTTTGGTTTGGCCTACTAGATTGATCTTTCTTGCAATGGGAGAAGTGCTTAGCTTTGGGTTCAATCCTGCGGTGTCCTTTCCAAGTGATAGTAGGGGCAGCAAGGCACGTATTGTATTGTTGCCATCGAGGATAACAAGATGGGGTTTTCTTCATATTGCATGAGTTTATCCCTCTACATCATGTCATCTTGCTTAAGGCGTTACTCTGTTTTTAACTTAATACTCTAGATGCATGCTGGATAGCGGTCGATGAGTGGAGTAATAGTAGTAGATGCAGGCAGGAGTCGGTCTACTTGTCTCGGACGTGATGCCTATATACATGATCACGCCTAGATATTCTCATAACTATGCTCAATTCTATCAATTGCTCAACAGTAATTTGTTCACCCACCGTAGAATACTTATGCTCTCGAGAGAAGCCACTAGTGAAATCTATGGCCCCCGGGTCTATCTTTATCATATTAATCTCCTACTACTTAGTTATTTCCTTTTTTATTTACTTTGCCTTTATTTTACTTTGCATTTTTATCATAAAAATACCAAAAATATTATCTTATATAATCTATCAGATCTCACTCTCATAAGTGGCCTTATAGGGATTGCTAACCCCTATTTGCGTTGGTTGTGAGGATTTATTTGTTTTGTGTAGGTACGAGGGACTCGCTGGCCTCCTACTGGATTGATACCTTGGTTCTGAAAAATTGAGGGAAATACTTATGCTACTTTGCTGCATCATCCCTTCCTCTTCGGGGAAAACCAACGCAGTGCTCAAGAGGTAGCAAGAAGGATTTCTGGCATTGTTGCCGAGGAGGTCTACGCAAAAGTCAACATACCAAGTACCCATCACATACCCTTATCTCCCGCATTACATTATTTGCCATTTGACTCTTGTTTTCCTCTCCCCCACTTCACCCTTGCCGTTTTATTCACCCTCTCTCTCTATCCTCCCTCTCTTTCTCTATTTGCCTCTTTTTGTCCGCTTGCTTTTTGTTTACTTGTGTGTTAGTTTGCTTGCTTGTCACGATGGCTCAAGATAATACTAAATTGTGTGACTTCACCAATACCAACAACAATGATTTTATTAGCACTCCGATTGCTCCTCTTACCGATGCTGAATCTTGTGAAATTAATACTACTTTGCTGAATCTTGTTATGAAAGATCCGTTTTCCGGCCTTCCTAGTGAAGATGCCGCTACCCATCTAAATAGCTTCGTTGATTTGTGTGACATGCAAAAGAAGAAAGATGTGGATAATGATATTGTTAAACTGAAGCTATTTCCTTTTTCTCTTAAAGATCATGCTAAAGCTTGGTTTTCGTCTTTGCCTAAAAATAGTATTCATTCATGGAATAAGTGCAAAGATGCTTTTATCTCTAAGTATTTTCCTCCCGCTAAGATCAAATCTCTTAGAAACGATATTATGAACTTTAAGCAACTTGATCATGAACATGTTGCACAAGCTTGGGAGAGAATTAAATTAATGATACGTATTTGCCCTACTCATGGTTTAAATTTGTCGATGATTGTTCAGAATTTTTATGCCGGATTGAATTTTGCTTCTAGAAATCTTTTAGATTCGCTCGCGGGAGGCACTTTTATGGAAATCACTTTAGGAGAAGCTACTAAACTCCTAGATAATATTATGGTTAATTATTCTCAATGGCATACTGAAAGATCTACTAATAAAAAGATGGATGAACTTATGAAATTATTTGCTAATAAGAGTGTTTCTTCTGATCCTAATGATATGCCCTTGTCTACTTTGATTGAGAATAATAATGAATATATGGATGTGAATTTTGTTGGTAGGAACAATTTTGGTAACAACGCGTATAGAGGAAATTTTAATCCTAGGCCTTATCCTAGTAATCCCTCTAATAATTATGGTAATTCCTACAACAATTCTTATGGAAATTATAATAAGATGCCCTCTGATTTTGAATATAATATTAAAGAATTTATTACTTCGCAAAAGAATTTTAATGCTATGATTGAAGAAAAATTGCTTAAGATTGATGATTTGGCTAGGAACGTTGATAGAATTTCTCTTGATGTTGATTCTTTGAAACTTAGATCTATTCCACCAAAGCATGATATCAATGAGTCTCTCAAAGCTATGAGAATTTCCATTGATGAGTGCAAAGAAAGAACCGCTAGGATGCGTGCTAAGAAAGATGCCTTTATAAGAGCGTGTTCTTCTAGTTCCTATGAAAATAATGATGAAGATCTAAAAGTTATTGATGTGTCCCCTATTAAATCTTTGTTTTGCAATATGAATCTTGATAATGATGGGACTGAATATGATCCACCTTTACCTAGAAGGCGTTCTAAGAATTCGGAATTTGTTGATCTTGATGCTAAATTTGATAAAAGTGGGATTGAAGAAATTAAAACCCTAGATGTTGCTAAACCCACTATTATGGATTTAAAGGCATTTAACTATGAAAATTGCTCTCTGATTGATTGTATTTCCTTGTTGCAATCCGTGCTAAATTCTCCTCATGCTTATAGTCAAAATAAAGCGTTTACTAAACATATCGTTGATGCCTTGATGCAATCTTATGAAGAAAAACCTGAGTTGGAAGTTTCTATCCCTAGAAAACTTTATGATGAGTGGGAAGAAACTATTAAAATTAAAATTAAAGATCATGAATGCTATGCTTTATGTGATTTGGGTGCTAGTGTTTCCATGATTCCAAAGACTTTGTGTGATTTGTTAGGTTTCCGTGATTTTGATGATTGCTCTCTAAACTTGCACCTTGCCGATTCCACTATTAAGAAACCTATGGGAAGAATTAATGATGTTCTTATTGTTGCAAATAGGAATTATGTGCCCGTATATTTTATTGTTCTTGACATAGATTGCAATCCTTCATGTCCTATTATTCTTGGTAGACCTTTCCTTAGAACGATTGGTGCAATTATTGATATGAAGGAAGGAAATATTAGATTCTAATTTCCATTAAGGAAAGGCATGGAACACTTTCCTAGAAAGAAAATTAAATTACCTTATGAATCTATTAAGAGAGCCACTTATGGATTGCCTACCAAAGATGACAATACCTAGATCTATTCTTGCTTGTTATGCCTAGCTAGGGGCGTTAAACGGTAGCGCTTGTTGGGAGGCAACCCAATTTTATTTTTATTCCTTGCTGTTTGCTCATGTTTAGTAATAAATAATTTATCTAGCCTCTGTTTTGGTTGCGTTTTTTGAGTTTAATTAGTGTTTGTGCCAAGTAGAACCGTTGGGAAGACTTGGGGAAAGTCTTGTTGAACTTGCTGTAAAAAAACAGAAACTTTAGCGCTCACGAGAACTACTGCCATTTTTATTTGGAAAGTTATATTTAGTTATTTATTTTTGAAGATGATTAATAGATAAATTCCTCACGTCCAGCATTTTATTTTAGAATTTTTGGGGTTCCAGATCTTGCGCTAGCTACAGAATATTACAGACTACTCTGTTTTTGACAGATTCTGTTTTTCGTGTGTTGTTTGCTTATTTTGATGAATCTATGGCTAGTAAAATAGTTTATAAACCATAGAAAAGTTGGAATACAGTAGGTATAACACCAATACAAATAAAGAATGAGTTCATTAGAGTACCTTGAAGTGGTCTTTTATTCTCTTTCGCTAACGGAGCTCACGAGATTTTCTACTTTAAGTTTTGTGTTGTGAAGTTTTCAAGTTTTGGGTAAAGATTTGATGGATTATGGAACAAGGAGTGGCAAGAGCCTAAGCTTGGGGATGCCCATGGCACCCCAAATATAATATAAAGACACCTAAAAGACAAATCTTGGGGATGCCCCGGAAGGCATCCCCTCTTTCGTCTACTTCTATCGGTTAGTTTACTTGGAGCTATATTTTTATTCGCCACATGATATGTGTTTTGCTTGGAGTTTCTTGTATGATTTGAGTCTTTATTTGTTAGTTTACAACAATCATCCTTGCTGTACACACCTTTTTAGAGAGCCATACATGATTTGGAATTTGTTAGAATACTCTATGTGCTTCGCTTATATCTTTTGAGTTATATAGTTTTGCTCTAGTACTTCACTTATATCTTTTAGAGCACGGTGGTGGATTTGTTTTATATAAACTATTGATCTCTCATGCTTCACTTAGATTATTTTGAGAGTGTTAAAAAGCATGGTAATTTTATTAAAATCCTAATATGCTTGGTATACAAGATTAATAATAAAACTTTCTTATGAGTGTGTTGAATACTATGAGAAGTTCGATGCTTGATAATTGTTTTGAGATATGAAGATGGTGATATTAAAGTTGTGCTAGTTGAGTAGTTGTGAATTTGAGAAATACTTGTGTTAAAGTTTGTGATTCCTGTAGCATGCACGTATGGTGAACTGTTATGTGATGAAGTCGGAGCAGGATTTATTTATTGATTGTCTTCCTTATGAGTGGCGGTCGGGGACGAGCGATGGTCTTTTCCTACCAATCTATCCCCCTAGGAGCATGCGCGTAATACTTTGCTTTGATAACTTGTAGATTTTTGCAATAAGTATATGAGTTCTTTATGACTAATGTTGAGTACATGGATTATACACACTCTCACCCTTCCACCTTTGCTAGCCTCTCTAATACCGCGCACCTTTCGCCGGTATCATACACCCACCATATACCTTCCTCAAAACAGCCACCATACCTACCTATTATGGCATTTCCATAGCCATTCCGAGATATATTGCCATGCAACTTTCCACCGTTCCGTTTATTATGACACACTCCATCATTGTCATATTGCTTAGCATGATCATGTAGTCGACATCGTATTTGTGGCAAAGCCACCGTTCATAATTCTTTCATACATGTCACTCATGAGTCATTGCATATCCTGGTACACCGCCGGAGGCATTCATATAGAGTCATATTTTGTTCTAAGTATCGAGTTGTAATTCTTGAGTTGTAAGAAAAATAAAAGTGTGATGATCATCATGATTAGAGCATTGTCCCAGTGAGGAAGGGATGATGGAGACTATGATTCCCCCACAAGTCGGGATGCGACTCTGAATGAAAAATAAAAAAAGAGAAAGAAAAGAGGCCATAAAAAAGAGAAAAGACCCAAATAAAAAAAATAAAAAAATGAGAGAAAAAAAGAGAAGGGACAATGCTACTATCCTTTTACCACACTTGTGCTTCAAAGTAGCACCATGATATTCATAGTAGAGTCTCTCATGTTATCACTTTCATATACTAGTGGGAATTTTTCATTATAGAACTTGGCTTGTTGATGACCCACAAGTATAGGGGATCTTTCGTAGTCCTTTCGATAAGTAAGAGTGTCGAACCCAACGAAGAGCAGAAGGAAATGATAAGCGGTTTCCAGCAAGGTATTCTCTGCAAGTACTGAAATAAGTGGTAATAGATAGTTTTGTGATAAGATAATTTGTAAAGAGCAACAAGTGACAAAAGTAAATAAGGTGCAGCAAGGTGGCCCAATCCTTTTTGTAGCAAAGTACAAGCCTGGACAAACTCTTATATGATGTAAAGCGCTCCCGAGGACACATGGGAATATCGTCAAGCTAGTTTTCATCACGTTCATATGATTCGCGTTCGGTACTTTGATAATTTGGTATGTGGGTGGACCGGTGCTTGGGTGCTGCCCTTACTTGGACAAGCATCCCACTTATGATTAACCTCTATTCGAAGCATCCGCAAATACAACAAAAGTATTAAGGTAAACCTAACCATAGCATGAAACATATGGATCGAAATCAGCCCCTTACAAAGCAATGCATAAACCTAACCGACATGACCAAGGAAGCATCTTATACCTTTGATGTCCTTGGGACATGGCATCTTTTCAATAGCATCAACCTTGGCTTTATCAACTTCAATACCTCTTTCAGAAACTTTATGCCCCAAGACAATACCTTCATTAACTATAAACTGGCACTTTTCCCAATTCAAGACAAGATTAGTTTCTTCACATCTCTGCAAAACTAGATCAAGGTTGCTCAAGCAATCATCAAAAGAAGATCCATAGACGCAAAAATCATCCATGAAAACCTCACAAATCTTTTCACAAAAGTCAGAGAATATAGCCTTCATGCATCTTTGAAAGGTAGCAGGTGCATTACATAAACCAAAAAGCATACGTCTATAAGCAAAAGTACCAAATGGGTATGTAAAAGTAGTCTTTGATTGATCTTTGGCTGACACGGGTATTTGAGAGAAACCAGAATAACCATCTAGAAAGCAAAAATGTGTATGTTTGGATAATCTTTCTAGCTTTTGATCGATAAAAGGTAAGGGGTAATGACCTTTTTTAGTAGCCTCATTTAATTTGCGGAAATCAATTACCATCCTATAACCAGTAATAATTCTTTGAGGAATCAATTCATATTTATCATTAGGAACAACAATAATACCTCCCTTCTTAGGGACACAATGGACAGGACTTACCCACTTACTATCAGCAACGGGATAAATTATACCTGCCTCAAGGATCTTTAGTATCTCCTTTCTTACCACTTCTTTCATTTTAGGATTCAGACGTCGTTGATGATCACGAACTGGTTTAGCATCTTCTTCCAAATTAATTTTATGTTGACATAGAGTGGGACTAATACCCTTAAGATCATCAAGAGTATACCCAATAGCAACACAGTGCTTCTTCAGAGTTTTCAATAATCTCTCTTCTTCATGTTCTGAAAGGTTAGCACTAATAATAATAGGGTATATCCTTTTCTCATCAAGATAAGCATATTTAAGAGTATCAGTTAACGATTTAAGCTCAAACACGGGATCACCCTTGGGTGGAGGAGGATCCCCTAAGATTTCAACAGGTAAATTGTTTTTCAGAATAGGTTCCTGTTTAAAGAATACTTCATCTAATTCCCTTCTTTCATTCATAAACATGTCATTTTCATGGTCTAGCAGATATTGTTCTAAAGGATCACTAGGAGGTACGGCAATAGAAGCAAGACCAATAATTTCATCCTTACTAGGTAATTCTTCTTCACGGTGTTGTTTACTAAATTTAGAAAAATTAAATTCATGAGTCATATCATCTAAACCGATAGTAACAACACCCCTTTTGCAATCTATGGTAGCATTAACAGTATTTAAGAAGGGTCTACCAAATATAATGGGACAAAAACTATCTTGTGGGGAACCAAGAACAAGAAAATCAGCAGGATATTAAGTTTTCCCACACAAGACTTCAACATCTCTAACAATTCCCATTGGTGAAATAGTATCTCTATTAGCAAGTTTAATTGTAACATCAATATCTTCCATCTCAGCAGGTGCAATATCATGCATAACTTCTTGGTATAAAGAATAAGGTATTGCACTAGCACTAGCACCCATATCACATAAGCCATGATAACAATGATCTCCCATTTTAACAGAAATAACAGGCATGCCTACCATAGGTCTAGGTTTATCTGTATCACAGGGTTTAGCAATTCTAGCAGTTGCATTACAGAAATAAATAACATGCCCATCTATATTATCAGAGAAGAGATCTTTAACAATAGCAATATTAGGTTCAAATTTAACTTGCTCAGGAGGTGTATATGTTTTAATGTTTCTTTTATGAACCAGAGTTGAAGCTTTAGCATGATCCTTTATCCTAACAGGGAAAGGTGGTTTCTCAACATAAGAAGTAGGAAAAATAGGATCATTATAAGTAATAGTCTTTTCTTCAACTTTAATAGGTGCAGCTACTTTTACTTCTATGGGAGGATGATATTTAAACCACTTCTCCTTGGGGAGATCAACATAAGCAGCAAAAGATTCACATAAAGAAGCTACTATCTCAGAGTCAAGTCCATATTTAGTGCTAAATTTACGAAAAATATTGGTATCCATAAAACATTTAACTCAATCAAAACAAGGTGTCATACCTGACTCCTTACCATTGTTGAGGTCCCAATCTTCGGAGTTGCGTTTAATTCTTTCCAATAAATCCCATTTGAATTCAATAGTCTTCATCATAAAAGAGCCAGCACAAGAAGTTCAAGCATGGTGCGATTGTTACCAGAAAGCCGAGCATAATTTTTTTGAATAATCATTTCTCTTGAGAGCTCAGGATTGGGGCATGAATATCACATTGATTTAAGCCTCCCCCAAGTTTGAGCCATGCTTCTCCTTCGTGAGGCCAAAAATTATATATATAATTGCGATCACGATGAACAAGATGCATAGGATAAAACTTTCGATGAAATTCCAATTTCAATCGTTTGTAGTTCCAAGACTCCATATCATCACATAGCCTATACCATGTTGATGCATCTCCCCTCAAGGATGACCTTCTTCTTAACAACATCTCCGGGTACACCTGCAAGCTTAAATAATCCACAAACTTCATCCACATATATTAGATGCTCATGAGGATGTTTTGTTCCATCTCCTAAAAAAGGATTAGCTAGCAGTTTTTCTACCATACCCAAAGGAATTTCAAAGCAAGCATTTTCATTTTCAGTAGGTTCAGTAGGTTGAGGAGCAACTCTTTGCTCTATTGGTCGGGGTGAAGATACCCCGAACAAGCCCCTCAGAGGATTACTTTCCATAGTAACAAGTGACAGTAAATTTCAGCACACTATATAAATTTTTCCTTACCAAATTCTAGCTACAAAAGGCGCTTCACTCCCCGGCAACGGTGCCAAAAAATTCTTGATGACCCACAACTATAGGGATCTATCGTAGTCCTTTCGATAAGTAATAGTGTCGCCCAACGAGCAGCAGAAGGAAATGATAAGCGGTTTCCAGCAAGGTATTCTCTGCAAGTACTGAAATAAGTGGTAACAGATAGTTTTGTGATAAGATAATTTGTAATGAGCAACAAGTGAAAAAAGTAAATAAGGTGCAGCAAGGTGGCCCAATCCTTTTTTTAGCAAAGGACAAGCCTGGACAAACTCTTATATGATGTAAAGCGCTCCCGAGGACACATGGGAATATCGTCAAGCTAGTTTTCATCACGTTCATATGATTTGTGTTCGGTACTTTGATAATTTGGTATGTGGGTGGACCGGTGCTTGGGTGCTGCCCTTACATGGACAAGCATCCCACTTATGATTAACCTCTATTGCAAGCATCCGCAAATACAACAAAAGTATTAAGGTAAACCTAACCATAGCATGAAACATATGGATCCAAATTAGCCCCTTATGAAGCAACGCATAAACTAGGGTTTAAGCTTCTGTCACTCTAGAAACCCATCATCTAATTATTACTTCCCAGTGCCTTCCTCTACGCCCAAACATGGTGAAGTGTCATGTAGTCGACGTTCACATAACACCACTAGAGGAGATACAACATACATCTCATCAAAATATCGAACGAATACCAAATTCACATGACTACTAATACCAAGACTTCTCCCATGTCCTCAGGAACAAAAGTAACTACTCACAAAGCATAAACATGTTCATAATCATAGGGGTATTAATGTGCATATATGATCTGAACATATGATCTTCCACCAATTAAACCAACTAGCATCAACTACTAGGAGTAATTAACACTACTAGCTGAAGGAAATATGCCCTAGAGGCAATAATAAAGTTATTATTTATTTCCTTATAATCATGATAAATGTTTATTATTCATGCTAGAATTGTATTTACCGGAAACATAATACATGTGTGAATACATAGACAAACAAAGTGTCACTAGTATGCCTCTACTTGACTAGCTCGTTAATCAAAGATGGTTATGTTTCCTAACCATGAACAATGAGTTGTTATTTGATTAACGAGGTCACATCATTAGTAGAATGATCTGATTGACATGACCCATTCCATTAGCTTAGCACCCGATCGTTTAGTATGTTGCTATTGCTTTCTTCATGACTTATACATGTTCCTATGACTATGAGATTATGCAACTCCCGTTTACCGGAGGAACACTTTGGGTACTACCAAACGTCACAACGTAACTGGGTGATTATAAAGGAGTACTACAGGTGTTTCCAATGGTCGATGTTGGGTTGGCGTATTTCGAGATTAGGATTTGTCACTCCGATTGTCGGAGAGGTATCTCTGGGCCCTCTCGGTAATACACATCACATAAGCCTTGCAAGCATTACAACTAATATGTTAGTTGTGAGATGATGTATTACGGAACGAGTAAAGAGACTTGCCGGTAACGAGATTGAACTAGGTATTGGATACCGACGATCGAATCTCGGGCAAGTAACATACCGATGACAAAGGGAACAACGTATGTTGTTATGCGGTCTGACCGATAAAGATCTTCGTAGAATATGTAGGAGCCAATATGGGCATCCAGGTCCCGCTATTGGTTATTGACCGGAGACGTGTCTCGGTCATGTCTACATTGTTCTCGAACCCGTAGGGTCCGCACGCTTAAGGTTACGATGACAGTTATATTATGAGTTTATGCATTTTGATGTACCGAAGGTTGTTTGGAGTCCCGGATGTGATCACGGACATGACGAGGAGTCTCGAAATGGTCAAGACGTAAAGATTGATATATTGGAAGCCTATATTTGGATATCGGAAGTGTTCCGGGTGAAATCGGGATTTTACCGGAATACCGAGAGGGTTACCGGAACCCCCCCGGGAGCTATTTGGGCCATAGTGGGCCTTAGTGGAAAAGAGAAGGGGCTGCCCTAGATGGGCTGCACGCCCCCCCTTCCCCTAGTCCTATTAGGACTAGGAGAGGTGGCCGGCCCCTCCTCCTCTTTTCCCCTCCGAGGAATCCTAGTTGGACTAGGATTGGAGGGGGAATCCTACTCCCAGAGGGAGTAGGACTCTCCTGCGCCTCCCCCCTTTGGCCGGCCAGCCTCCCCTCCTCTCCTCCTTTATATACGGAGGCAGGGGCACCTCTAAACAAACAAGTTGACACAAGTTGATCCACGTGATCGATTCCTTAGCCGTGTGCGGTGCCCCCTGCCACCATATTCCTCGATAATACTGTAGCGGAGTTTAGGCGAAGCCCTGCTGCTGTAGTTCATCAAGATCGTCACCACGCCGTCGTGCTGACAAAACTCTTCCCCGACACTTTGCTGGATCGGAGTCCGGGGATCGTCATATAGCTGAACGTGTGCTCGAACTCGGAGGTGCCGTAGTTTCGGTGCTTGATCGGTTGGATCGTGAAGACGTACGACTACTTCCTCTACGTCGTGTCATCGCTTCCGCAGTCGATCTGCATTGGGTACGTAGACAATACTCTCCCCTCGTTGCTATGCATCACATGATCTTGCGTGTGCGTAGGAATTTTTTTGAAATTACTACGAAACCCAACAGTGGCATCCGAGCCTAGGTTATTGATGTTGATGTTATCTGCACGAGTAGAACACAAGTGAGTTGTGGACGATACAAGTCATACTGCCTACCAGCATGTCATATTTTGGTTCGGCGGTATTGTTGGACGAGACGACCCAGACCAACCTTACGCGTACGCTTACGCGAGACCGGTTCCCTCGACGTGCTTTGCACAGAGATGGCTTGCAGGCGACTATCTCTCCAACTTTAGTTGAACCAAGTATGGCTACGCCCGGTCCTTGCGAAGGTTAAAACGGAGTCTATTTGACAAACTATCGTTGTGGTTTTGATGCGTAGGTGAGATTGGTTCTTACTTAAGCCCGTAGCAGCCACATAAAACATGCAACAACAAAGTAGAGGACGTCTAACTTGTTTTTGCAGGGCATGTTGTGATGTGATATGGTCAAGGCATGATGCTGAATTTTATTGTATGAGATGATCATGTTTTGTAACCAAGTTATCGGCAACTGGCAGGAGCCATATGGTTGTCGCTTTATTGTATGCAATGCAATCGCGATGTAATGCTTTACTTTATTGCTAAACGGTAGTGATAGTCGTGAAAGCATAAGATTGGCGAGACGACAACGATGCTACGATGGAGATCAAGGTGTCGCGCCGGTGACGATGGTGATCATGACGGTGCTTCGGAGATGGAGATCACAAGCACGAGATGATGATGGCCATATCATATCACTTATATTGATTGCATGTGATGTTTATCTTTTTATGCATCTTATCTTGCTTTGATTGACGGTAGCATTATAAGATGATCTCTCACTAAATTATCAAGAAGTGTTCTCCCTGAGTATGCACCATTGCCAAAGTTCGTCGTGCCCAGACACCACGTGATGATCGGGTGTGATAAGCTCTACGTCCATCTACAACGGGTGCAAGCCAGTTTTGCACACGCAGAATACTCAGGTTAAACTTGACGAGCCTAGCATATACAGATATGGCCTCGGAACACGGAGACCGAAAGGTCGAGCGTGAATCATATAGTAGATATGATCAACATAACGATGTTCACCATTGAAAACTACTCCATCTCACGTGATGATCGGTCATGGTTTAGTTGATTTGGATCACGTAATCACTTAGAGGATTAGAGGGATGTCTATCTAAGTGGGAGTTCTTAAGTAATATGATTAATTGAACTTAAATTTATCATGAACTTAGTACCTGATAGTATCTTGCTTGTTTATGTTGATTGTAGATAGATGGCTCGTGTTGTTGTTCCGTTGAATTTTAATGCGTTCCTTGAGAAAGCAAAGTTGAAAGATGATGGTAGCAATTACACGGACTGGGTCCGTAACTTGAGGATTATCCTCATTGCTGCACAGAAGAATTACGTCCTGGAAGCACCGCTGGGTGCCAGGCCTGCTGCTGGAGCAACGCCAGATGTTATGAACGTCTGGCAGAGCAAAGCTGATGACTACTCGATAGTTCAGTGTGCCATGCTTTACGGCTTAGAATCGGGACTTCAACGACGTTTTGAACGTCATGGAGCATATGAGATGTTCCAGGAGTTGAAGTTAATATTTCAAGCAAATGCCCGGATTGAGAGATATGAAGTCTCCAATAAATTCTATAGCTGCAAGATGGAGGAGAACAGTTCTGTCAGTGAGCATATACTCAAAATGTCTGGGTATAATAATCACCTGATTCAATTGGGAGTTAATCTTCCGGATGATTGCGTCATCAACAGAGTTCTCCAATCACTGCCACCAAGCTACAAGAGCTTCGTGATGAACTATAATATGCAAGGGATGAACAAGACTATTCCCGAGCTCTTCACAATGCTGAAAGCTGCGGAGGTAGAAATCAAGAAGGAGCATCAAGTGTTGATGGTTAATAAAACCACTAGTTTCAAGAAAAAGGGAAAAGGGAAGAAGAAGGGGAACCTCAAGAAGAACGGCAAGCAAGTTGCTGCTCAAGAGAAGAAACCCAAGTCTGGACCTAAGCCTGAAACTGAGTGCTTCTACTGCAAGCAGACTGGTCACTGGAAGCGGAACTGCCCCAAGTATTTGGCGGATAAGAAGGATGGCAAGGTGAACAAAGGTATATGTGATATACATGTTATTGATGTGTACCTTACTAGAACTCGCAGTAGCACCTGGGTATTTGATACTGGTTCTGTTGCTAATATTTGCAACTCGAAACAGGGACTACGGAATAAGCGAGCACTGGCAAAGGACGAGGTGACGATGCGCGTGGGAAACGGTTCCAAAGTCGATGTGATCGCAGTCGGCACGCTACCTCTACATCTACCTTCGGGATTAATATTAGACCTAAGTAATTGTTATTTGGTGCCAGCGTTGAGCATGAACATTATATCTGGATCTTGTTTAATGCGAGACGGTTATTCATTTAAATCAGAGAATAATGGTTGTTCTATTTATATGAGTAATATCTTTTATGGTCATGCACCCTTGAAGAGTGGTCTATTCTTATTGAATCTCGATAGTAGTAATACACATATTCATAATGTTGAAACCAAAAGATGTAGAGTTGATAATGAAAGTGCAACTTATTTGTGGCACTGTCGTTTAGGTCATATCGGTATAAAGCGCATGAAGAAACTCCATGCTGATGGACTTTTAGAACCACTTGATTATGAATCACTTGGTACTTGCGAACCGTGCCTCATGGGCAAGATGACTAAAACACCGTTCTCCGGTTCTATGGAGAGAGCAACAGATTTGTTGGAAATCATACATACCGATGTATGTGGTCCAATGAATATTGAGGCTCGTGGTGGATATCGTTATTTTCTCACCTTCACAGATGATTTAAGCAGATATGGGTATGTCTACTTAATGAAACATAAGTCTGAAACATTTGAAAAGTTCAAAGAATTTCAGAGTGAAGTTGAAAATCATCGTAACAAGAAAATAAAGTTTCTACGATCTGATCGTGGAGGAGAATATTTGAGTTACGAGTTTGGTGTACATTTGAAAAACTGTGGAATAGTTTCGCAACTCACGCCACCCGGAACACCACAGCGTAATGGTGTGTCCGAACGTCGTAATCGTACTTTACTAGATATGGTGCGATCTATGATGTCTCTTACCAATATACCGCTATCGTTTTGGGGTTATGCTATAGAGACGGCCGCATTCACGTTAAATAGGGCACCATCAAAATCCGTTGAGACGACGCCTTATGAACTGTGGTTTGGCAAGAAACCAAAGTTGTCGTTTCTTAAAGTTTGGGGCTGCGATGCTTATGTGAAAAAACTTCAACCTGATAAGCTCGAACCCAAATCGGAGAAATGTGTCTTCATAGGATACCCAAAGGAAAATGTTGGGTACACCTTCTATCACAGATCCGAAGGCAAGACATTCGTTGCTAAGAATGGATCATTTCTAGAGAAGGAGTTTCTCTCGAAAGAAGTGAGTGGGAGGAAAGTAGAACTTGACGAGGTAACTGTACCTGCTCCCTTACTGGAAAGTAGTTCATCACAGAAAACCGTTTCAGTGACACCTACACCAGTTAGTGAGGAAGCCAATGATAATGATCATGAAACTTCAGATCAAGATACTACTGAACCTCGTAGATCAACCAGAGTAAGATCCGCGCCAGAGTGGTACGGTAATCCTGTTCTGGAAGTCATGCTACTAGATCATGATGAACCTACGAACTATGAAGAAGCGATGGTGAGCCCAGATTCCGCAAAGTGGCTTGAAGCCATGAAATCTGAGATGGGATCCATGTATGAGAACAAAGTATGGACTTTGGTTGACTTGCCCGATGATCGGCAAGCAATTGAGAATAAATGGATCTTTAAGAAGAAGACTGACGCTGATGGTAATGTTACTGTCTACAAAGCTCGACTTGTCGCAAAAGGTTTTCGGCAAGTTCAAGGGATTGACTACGATGAGACCTTCTCACCCGTAGCGATGCTTAAGTCCGTCCGAATCATGTTAGCGATTGCCACATTTTATGATTATGAAATTTGGCAGATGGATGTCAAAACTGCATTTCTGAATGGATTTCTGGAAGAAGAGTTGTATATGATGCAACCGGAAGGTTTTGTCGATCCAAAGGGAGCTAACAAAGTGTGCAAGCTCCAGCGATCCATTTATGGACTGGTGCAAGCCTCTCGGAGTTGGAATAAACGTTTTGATAGTGTGATCAAAGCATTTGGTTTTATACAGACTTTCGGAGAAGCCTGTATTTACAAGAAAGTGAGTGGGAGCTCTGTAGCATTTCTGATATTATATGTGGATGACATATTACTGATTGGAAATGATATAGAATTTCTGGATAGCATAAAGGGATACTTGAATAAAAGTTTTTCAATGAAAGACCTCGGTGAAGCTGCTTACATATTAGGCATTAAGATCTATAGAGATAGATCAAAACGCTTAATTGGACTTTCACAAAGCACATACCTTGACAAAATTTTGAAGAAGTTCAAAATGGATCAAGCAAAGAAAGGGTTCTTGCCTGTGTTACAAGGTGTGAAATTGAGTAAGACTCAATGCCCGACCACTGCAGAAGATAGAGAGAATATGAAAGATGTTCCCTATGCATCAGCCATAGGATCTATCATGTATGCAATGCTGTGTACCAGACCTGATGTATGCCTTGCTATAAGTTTAGCAGGGAGGTACCAAAGTAATCCAGGAGTGGATCACTGGACAGCGGTCAAGAACATCCTGAAATACCTGAAAAGGACTAAGGATATGTTTCTCATATATGGAGGTGACAAAGAGCTCATCGTAAAAGGTTACGTTGATGCAAGCTTTGACACTGATTCGGACGATTCTAAATCGCAAACCGGATACGTGTTTACATTAAACGGTGGAGTTGTCAGTTGGTGCAGTTCTAAACAAAGTGTCGTAGCAGGATCTACATGTGAAGCGGAATACATAGCTGCTTCGGAAGCAGCAAATGAAGGAGTCTGGATGAAGGAGTTCATATCCGATCTAGGTGTCATACCTAGTGCATCGGGTCCAATGGAAATCTTTTGTGACAATACTGGTGCAATTGCCTTGGCAAAGGAATCCAGATTTCACAAAAGGACCAAACACATCAAGAGACGCTTCAACTCCATCCGGGATCTAGTCCAGGTGGGAGACATAGAGATTTGCAAGATACATACGGATCTGAATGTTGCAGACCCGTTGACTAAGCCTCTTCCACGAGCAAAACATGATCAGCACCAAAGCTCCATGGGTGTTAGAATCATTACAGTGTAATCTAGATTATTGACTCTAGTGCAAGTGGGAGACTGAAGGAAATATGCCCTAGAGGCAATAATAAAGTTATTATTTATTTCCTCATAATCATGATAAATGTTTATTATTCATGCTAGAATTGTATTTACCGGAAACATAATACATGTGTGAATACATAGACAAACAGAGTGTCACTAGTATGCCTCTACTTGACTAGCTCGTTAATCAAAGATGGTTATGTTTCCTAACCATGAACAATGAGTTGTTATTTGATTAACGAGGTCACATCATTAGTAGAATGATCTGATTGACATGACCCATTCCATTAGCTTAGCACCCGATCGTTTAGTATGTTGCTATTGCTTTCTTCATGACTTATACATGTTCCTATGACTATGAGATTATGCAACTCCCGTTTACTGGAGGAACACTTTGGGTACTACCAAACGTCACAACGTAACTGGGTGATTATAAAGGAGTACTACAGGTGTCTCCAATGGTCGATGTTGGGTTGGCGTATTTCAAGATTAGGATTTGTCACTCCGATTGTCGGAGAGGTATCTCTGGGCCCTCTCAGTAATACACATCACATAAGCCTTGCAAGCATTACAACTAATATGTTAGTTGTGAGATGATGTATTACGGAACGAGTAAAGAGACTTGCCGGTAACGAGATTGAACTAGGTATTGGATACCGACGATCGAATCTCGGGCAAGTAACATACCGATGACAAAGGGAACAACGTATGTTGTTATGCGGTCTGACCGATAAAGATCTTCGTAGAATATGTAGGAGCCAATATGGGCATCCAGGTCCCGCTATTGGTTATTGACCAGAGACGTGTCTCGGTCATGTCTACATTGTTCTCGAACCCGTAGGGTCCGCACGCTTAAGGTTACGATGACAGTTATATTATGAGTTTATGCATTTTGATGTACCGAAGGTTGTTTAGAGTCCCGGATGTGATCACGGACATGACGAGGAGTCTCGAAATGGTCGAGACGTAAAGATTGATATATTGGAAGCCTATATTTGTATATCGGAAGTGTTCCGGGTGAAATCGGGATTTTACCGGAATACCGAGAGGGTTACCGGAACCCCCCCGGGAGCTATTTGGGCCATAGTGGGCCTTAGTGGAAAAGAGAAGGGGCTGCCCTAGATGGGCTGCGCGCCCCCCCTTCCCCTAGTCCTATTAGGACTAGGAGAGGTGGCCGGCCCCCTCCTCCTCTTTTCCCCTCCGAGGAATCCTAGTTGGACTAGGATTGGAGGGGGAATCCTACTCCCAGAGGGAGTAGGACTCTCCTGCGCCTCCCCCCTTTGGCCGGCCAGCCTCCCCTCCTCTCCTCCTTTATATACGGAGGCAGGGGCACCTCTAAACACACAAGTTGACACAAGTTGATCCACGTGATCGATTCCTTAGCCGTGTGCAGTGCCCCCTGCCACCATATTCCTCGATAATACTATAGCGGAGTTTAGGCGAAGCCCTGCTGCTGTAGTTCATCAAGATCGTCACCACGCCGTCGTGCTGACAAAACTCTTCCCCAACACTTTGCTGGATCGGAGTCCGGGGATCGTCATCGAGCTGAACGTGTGCTCGAACTCGGAGGTGCCGTAGTTTTGGTGCTTGATCGGTTGGATCGTGAAGACGTACGACTACTTCCTCTACGTCGTGTCATCGCTTCCGCAGTCGATCTGCGTTGGGTACGTAGACAATACTCTCCCCTCGTTGCTATGCATCACATGATCTTGCGTGTGCGTAGGAAATTTTTTGAAATTACTACGAAACCCAACACTAGCAACCTACTAGCACCAATCCCGGACTTGGAGACAAGAATCGGATACAAGAGATAAACTGGGGTTTTGAGATGAGATGGTGCTGATGAAGATGTTGATGGAGATTGCCCTCTCCCGATGAGAGGAGCGTTGGTGATGACGATGGCGATGATTTCCCCCTCCGGGAGGGAAGTTTCCCGGCAGAACAGCCCCGCCAGAACCCTAGATTGGTTCCGCCAAGGTTCCGCCTTGTGGTGGCGGAGTTTCGTCCGAGAAGATGGCTTATGATTTTTTCCCATCGAAAGAGTCCATATAGCAGAAGATGGTCACCGGAGGGCCAACAAGGGGCCCACGAGGTAGGGGGCACGCCCAGGTGGTAGGGCGCGCCCCCACCCTCGTGGGCAGGGTGTGGCCCCCCTGGTGAAGTTCTTGCGCTCAATGTTTTTTTATATATTTGGAAACATCATCGTGAAGTTTCAGGACTTTTGGAGCTGTGCAGAATAGGTCTCTAATATTTGCTCCTTTTTCAGCCAGAATCCCAGCTGCCTGCATTCTCCCTCTTTATGTAAACCTTGTAAAATAAGAGAGAATAGGCATAAGTATTGTGACATAATGTGTAATAACAGACCATAATGCAATAAATATTGATATAAAAGCATGATGCAAAATGGACGTATCAACTCCCCCAAGCTTAGACCTCGCTTGTCCTGAAGAGAAAAGCCGAAATCAAAAAATATGTCCACATGTTTAGAGATGAAGGTGTCGATAAAAATAAAATACGGACATGAGGGCATCATGACCATTCTTAGAACAACAACTTATATAATTCTTGTCATATGATATCTTATGCTAGAGTAATAATTCAATCACAATATCAAGTATGAATCATAAACTTCAATGAAAACTAACAAACTATAATCTCAGTCATTGAAGCAATTGCAATTTATCATAACATAGGAAAGAGTAAATGTATAAGAGCTTTTCAGCAAGTCCACATACTCAACTATCCTATAGTCTTTCACAATTGCTGACACTCACGCAATACTTATGGGTATGGAGTTTTAATCAGACACAGAGAAAGATAGGGGCTTATAGATTCGCCTCCCAACATCTTACCTCAAGGGTAATGTCAACAGTAATAGTTCATGAGAACTCACATCCAATTAGCCATATATACTAGGATCTTTCTGACATATTGTGCTTGCCAAAGGATAAAATGTAAAAAGGAACGGTGAAGATCACCATGACTCTATTGCAGTATAGGAGATAAAAGTAAAAGATAGGCCCTTCACAGAGGGAAGCAGAGGTTGTCATGCGCTTTTATGGTTGGATGCACAAAATCCTAATGCGAAAGAACGTTACTTTATATTGCCACTTGTGATATGGACCTTTATTATGCAGTCTGTCACTTCTATTACTTCCATATCACACGATTGTATAAAGCTTATTTCTACCACACCAATCAATCATACGTATTTAGAGAGCAATTTTTATTGCTTGCACCCATGACAACTTACTTGATGGATCTTACTCAACCCATAGGTAGGTATGGTGGACTCTCATGGCAAAACTGGTTTAAGGGTATTTGGAAGCACAAGTAGTATTTCTACTTGGTGCAATAAATTTGGCTAGCATGAGGGAGAAAGGCAAGCTCAACATGTTGAAGGATCCAAGACAATATAATTTGTCTCAGATATAAGAAAACATAACCCATTATGTTGTCTTCCTTGTCCAATGTCAACTCTTTAGCATGTCATATTTTAATGAGTGCTCACAATCATAAAAGATGTCCAAGATAGTATATTTATATGTGAAGACCTCTCTTTCTTTATTACTTGCTATTAATTGCAACGATGACCAAAACTATGTTTGTCAACTCTCAACAACTTTTATTCATCATACCCTTTCTATGTGAACTCATTACTCTCCATAAGAGTCACATGATCTCTTTGTTTCTTTTTATTTCTTTCTCTTTTCCTTTATTCACTTAGGATCATGGCAAAATAATCAAGCCCTTGACTCAACACTAATCTTTATTATATAGCTCACAGACTCGATTACATAGAGGGGTAATAAAGCAAAACTCACAACTAGATCATACTAAGTGCTTTTATTCTACTAGATCAAGATATTACCAAAAGGATCAAACTAAGAAAAATGGTAAAGATAAAAGTGATGGTGATACGATACCGGGGCACTCCCCCAAGCTTGGCAGTTGCCAAGTGGAGTGCCCATACCCATGTGATTATGTATCTCTTTTCGGGGATGGTGATGTGATGTTCTTGGCGATGATGCCCCTCAAGATACAATTCCCCTCCTCAAGCTTGTTGACTTGTTGCTTGAGGTCCATTATTTCCTTTCGGAGTTTTCCTGTAACAGTGAAAGCTCCCTGCACCCAAGGGTGCTGCGTAGCTGCGGGAGAACCAGTGACACTCTTTTTCATATTCTCATAAGAAAGAAATCTAACATTGGAATGGATAACCGAGTTTGGAATAGCTGAGCTCTGCAGTTCTCCCATTGTGAATCCATCTTGGAGGCGGGAAGTGACTTCTTGATCCACTTCCATGGCATCTATCCTCTTCAAATCAACCTCCATCTCTTCCTCCGTTGCTGGCCCAAAGGGGTCAACATGATCGTCTGTCATTGATCTCGGTGCCGGATGAGACACCCGACTCTCCCTGACTGACTCTTGCAAAGACATCCTACTCTAATCTGCAGCAGCAACAGCTCGAAACACAAACAGGAGATAATTGTGTGATACGAGAGTCAAAACCCCCGGGAGATTATATAATGAATTTTTACCGACCAAAATACGTGTCTTATAAGAAAATGGAGTCCGTAGAGCACACGAGGTGCCCACGAGGTAGGGGGGTGCGCCCAGGGGGTAGGGCGCGCCCTCCACCCTTGTGGAGCCCCCGTGTCCTTCCCGGACTGCTGCTTATTTTTCTATTTTTCTAAATATTCCAAAACAGAGAAATATTGCCTTAAAAACTGTTTTGGAGTCGGTTTACTTACCATACCACACACCTATTCCTTTTCGGAGTCTGAAATGTTTTGGAAAGTGTCCCTTATGTATTCCTCCGGGGTTACGGTTTCAATAACATTGGTTTCAACATTTATAGGATTACCTGAGATATAGTGTTTAATTCTTTGACCTTTCGCCACATTCGGATTTGTGCCTTCGAAGTTGTTGATTTTTATGGCACCGAAACGATAGACCTCCTCGATAACGTAAGGGCCTTCCCATTTAGAGAGAAGTTTTCCTGCAAAAAATCTTAAACGAGAGTTTTATAGCAATACATAATCACCTACATTAAACTCACGCTTTTGTATTCTTTTATCATGCCACCTTTTAACTTTTTCTTTAAACAACTTGGCATTTTCGTAGGCTTGGGTTCTCCATTCATCAAGTGAGCTAATATCAAATAACCTCTTCTCACCGGCAAGTTTAAAATCATAATTAAGTTCTTTAATAGCCCAATAAGCCTTGTGTTCTAGTTCGAGAGGTAAGTGACATGCTTTTCCATAGACCATTTTATACGGAGACATACCCATAGGATTTTTGTATGCAGTTCTATAGGCCCATAATGCATCATCTAGTTTCTTGGACCAATTCTTTCTAGACCTATTGACAGTCTTTTGCAAAATTAATTTGAGTTCTCTGTTACTCAATTCTACTTGACCACTAGACTGAGGGTGATAAGGGGATGCAATTCTATGATTAACATCATATTTAGCAAGCATTTTACGGAAAGCACCATGAATAAAATGTGAACCACCATCGGTCATTAAATATCTAGGGACTCCAAACCTTGGAAAAATAACTTCTTTAAGCATTTTAATAGAAGTGTTATGATCACCACTACTAGTTGGAATAGCTTCTACCCACTTAGTAACGTAATCAACATCAACTAAAATATGTGTATAACCATTAGAGGAAGGAAAAGGTCCCATATAGTCAAAGCCCCAAACATCAAATGGTTCAATAACAAGTGAATAATTCATAGGCATTTCTTGACGTCTACTAATATTACCAATTCTTTGACATTCATCACAAGATAAGACAAACTTACGGGCATCCTTGAAGAGAGTAGGCCAATAAAAACCAGATTGCAGTACCTTATGTGCAGTTCTATCTCCAGCATGGTGTCCTCCATAAGCTTCGGAGTGACACTTGCGTAGGATCTGTTCCTGTTCATGCTCAGGTACACAACGTCTAATAACACCATCTACTCCTTCTTTATAAAGATGTGGGTCATCCCAAAAGTAATGCCTCAAATCATAAAAGAACTTTTTCTTTTGCTGGTATGTGAAACTAGGTGGTATAAACTTAGCAACAATGTAATTAGCATAATCAGCATACCATGGAGCAGTATGAGAAGTATTTATGACATTTAATTGCTCATCAGGAAAGCTATCATCAATAGGTAGTGGGTCATCAAGCACATTTTCTAACCTAGACAAGTTGTCTGCAATGGGGTTCTTAGCTCCTTTTCTATCAACAATATGTAAATCAAATTCTTGTAGCAAGAGAACCCATCTAATAAGTCTAGGTTTAGCATCTTTATTTTCCATAATATATTTAATAGCAGCATGATCAGTGTGAATAGTTACTTCAGAATCAACAATATAATGTCTAAACTTATCACAGGCAAATACAACTGCTAAGAATTCTTTTTTAGTAGTAGCATAATTTCTTCGAGCATTGTCTAGAGTTTTACAAGAATATTGAATAACATTTAGTTTCTTATCAACTCTTTGTCCTAGAACAACACCTACAGCATAATCACTAGCATCACACATAATTTCAAAGGGTAAATTCCAATCAGGTGGCTGAACAATAGATGCAGAGATCAATGCTTTCTTAAGTATTTCAAATGCTTCTACACAATCATCATCAAAGACAAATGGTATATCTTTTTGTAATAAATTAGTTAGAGGACGAGAGATTTTTGAGAAGTCCTTGATGAACCTCCTATAAAAATCGGCATGACCAAGGAAACTTCTTATACCTTTGATGTCCTTGGGACATGGCATCTTTTCAATAGCATCAACCTTGGCTTTATCATCTTCAATACCTCTTTCAGAAACTTTATGCCCCAAGACAATACCTTCATTAACCATAAAGTGGCACTTTTCCCAATTCAAGACAAGATTAGTTTCTTCACATCTCTGCAAACCTCGATCAAGGTTGCTCAAGCAATCATCAAAAGAAGATCCATAGACGGAAAATCGTCCATGGAAACCTCACAAATCTTTTCACAAAAGTCAGAGAATATAGCCATAATGCATCTTTGAAAGGTAGCACGCGCATTACATAAACCAAAAGGAATACGTCTATAAGCAAAAGTACCAAATGGGCATGTAAAAGTAGTCTTTGATTGATCTTTGGCTGACACGGGTATTTGAGAGAAACCAGAATAACCATCTAGAAAGCAAAAATGTGTATGTTTGGATAATCTTTCTAGCATTTGATCGATAAAAGGTAAGGGGTAATGATCTTTTTTAGTAGCCTTATTTAATTTGCGGAAATCAATTACCATCCTATAACCAGTAATAATTCTTTGAGGAATCAATTCATCTATATCATTAGGAACAATAGTAATATGTCCCTTCTTAGGGACACAATGGACATGACTTACCCACTTACTATCAGCAACGAGATAAATTATACCTGCCTCAAGGAGCTTTAGTATCTCCTTTCTTACCACTTCTTTCATTTAGGATTCAGACGGCGTTGATGATCACGAACTGGTTTAGCATCTTCTTCCAAATTAATTTTATGTTGACATAGAGTGGGACTAATGCCCTTAAGATCATCAAGAGTATACCCAATAGCAGCACTTTGCTTCTTCAGAGTTTTCAATAATCTCTCTTCTTCATGTTCTGAAAGGTTAGCACTAATAATAACAGGGTATATCCTTTTCTCATCAAGATAAGCATATTTAAGAGTATCAGGTAATAGTTTAAGCTCAAACACGGGATCACCCTTGGGTGGAGGAGGATCCCCTTGGATTTCAACACATAAATTGTTTTTCAGAATAGGTTCCTGTTTAAAGAATACTTCATCTAATTCCCTTCTTTCATTCATAAACATATCATTTTCATGGTCTAGCAGATATTGTTCTAAAGGATCACTAGGAGGTACGGCAATAGAAGCAAGACCAATAATTTCATCCTTACTAGGTAATTCTTCTTCACGGTGTTGTCTACTAAATTTAGAAAAACTAAATTCATGAGTCATATCATCTAAACCGACTGTAACAACATCCCTTTTGCAATCTATGGTAGCATCAACAGTAATTAAGAAGGGTCTACCAAATATAATGGGACAAAAACTATCTTGTGGGGAACCAAGAACAAGAAAATCAGCAGGAAATTTAGTTTTCCCACACAAGACTTCAACATCTCTAACAATTCCCATTGGTGAAATAGTATCTCTATTAGCAAGTTTAATTGTAACATCAATATCTTCCATCTCAGAAGGTGCAATATCATGCATAACTTCTTGGTATAAAGAATAAGGTATTGCACTAGCACTAGCACCCATATCACATAAGCCATGATAACAATGATCTCCTATTTTAACAGAAATAACAAGAATGCCTACCATAGGTCTAGGTTTATCTGTATCACAGGATTTAGCAATTCTAGCAGTTTCATTACAGAAATAAATAACATGCCCATCTATATTATCAGACAAGAGATCTTTAACAATAGCAATATTAGGTTCAAATTTAACTTGCTCAGGAGGTGTATATGTTTTAATGTTTCTTTTACGAACCAGAGTTGAAGCTTTAGCATGATCCTTTATCCTAACAGGGAAAGGTGGTTTCTCAACATAAGAAGTAGGAAAAATAGGACGTAATAGTCTTTTCTTCAACTTTAATAGGTGCAGCTACTTTTACTTCTATGGGAGGATGATATTTAAACCACTTCTCCTTGGGGAGATCAACATAAGCAACAAAAGATTCACAGAAAGAAGCTACTATCTCAGAGTCAAGTCCATATTTAGTGCTAAATTTACGAAAAATATCGGTATCCATAAAACATTTAACACAATCAAAACTAGGTGTCATACCTGACTCCTTACCATTGTCAAGGTCCCAATATTCGGAGTTGCGTTTAATTCTTTCCAATAAATCCCATTTGAATTCAATAGTCTTCATCATAAAAGAGCCAGCACAAGAAGTATCAAGCATGGTGCGATTGTTACCAGAAAGCCGAGCATAAAATATTTGAATAATCATTTCTCTTGAGAGCTCAAGATTGGGGCATGAATATAACATTTATTTAAGCCCCCCCCCCCTCAAAGTTTGAGCGATGCTTTCTCCTTCGCGAGGTCAAAAATTATATATATAATTGCGATCACGATGAACAAGATGCATAGGATAAAACTTTTGATGAAATTCCAATTTCAATCGTTTGTAGTTCCAAGACTCCATATCATCACATAGACTATACCATGTCGATGCATCTCCCCTCAAAGATAAAGGGAAGACCTTCTTCTTAACAACATCTCCGGGTACTCCTGCAAGCTTAAATAATCCACAAACTTCATCCACATATATTAGATGCTCATCAGGATGTTTTGTTCCATCTCCTAAAAAAGGATTAGCTAGCAGTTTTTCTACCATACCCAAGGGAATTTCAAAGCAAGCATTTTCATTTTCAGTAGGTTCAGTAGGTTGAGGAGCAACTCTTTGCTCTACTGGACAAACTCTGATATGATGTAAAGCGCTCCTGAGGACACATGGGAATATCGTCAAGCTAGTTTTCATCACGTTTATATGATTCGTGTTTGGTACTTTGATAATTTGGTATGTGGGTGGACCGGTGCTTGGGTGCTGCCCTTACTTGGACAAGCATCCCACTTATGATTAACCTTTATTGCAAGCATCCGCAAATACAACAAAAGTATTTAGGTAAACCTAACCATAGCATGAAACATATGGATCCAAATCAGCCCCTTACGAAGCAACGCATAAACTAGGGTTTAAGCTTCTATCACTCTAGCAACCCATCATCTACTTATTACTTCCCAATGCCTTCCTCTAGGCCCAAACAATGGTGAAGTGTCATGTAGTCGACGTTCACATAACACCACTAGAGGAGAGACAACATACATCTCATTAAAATATCGAACGAATACCAAATTCACATGACTACTAATAGCAAGACTTCTCCCATGTCCTCAGGAACAAAAGTAACTACTCACAAAGCATAAACATGTTCATAATCAGAGGGGTATTAATGTGCATATAGGATCTGAACATATGATCTTTCACCAATTAAAACAACTAGCATCAACTACAAGGAGTAATTAACACTACTAGCAACCTACTAGCACCAATCCCGGAATTGGAGAGAAGAATCGGATACAAGAGATAAACTAGGGTTTTGAGATGAGATGGTGCTGATGAAGATGTTGATGGAGATTGCCCTCTCCCGATGAGAGGAGCGTTGGTTATGACACTGGTGATGATTTCCCCCTTCGGGAGGGAAGTTTCTCCGGCAGAACAACCCCGCCAGAATAACCCCGCCAGAACCCTAGATTGGTTCCGCCAAGGTTCCGCCTCGTGGCGGCGGAGTTTTGTCCGAGAAGATGGCTTATGATTTTTTTCCATCGAAAGAGTCCATATAGCAGAAGATGGTCACCGAGGGCCACAAGAGGGCCCACGAGGTAGGGGCGCGCCCAGGGGGGTAGGGCGCGCCCCCACCCTCGTGCGCAGGGTGTGGCCCCCCTGGTGAAGTTCTTGCGCTCAATGTTTTTTATATATTTGGAAAACATCATCCGTGAAGTTTCAAGACTTTGGGAGCTGTGCGGAATAGGTCTCTAATATTTTCTCCTTTTCCAGCCAGAATCCCAGCTGTCGGCATTCTCCCTCTTTATGTAAACCTTGTAAAATTAGAGAGAATAGGCATAAGTATTGTGACATAATGTGTAATAACAGCCCATAATGCAATAAATATTGATATAAAAGCATGATGAAAAATGGACGTATCACTTGTATATTCCAATGATGGGCTTACTCAAATTGCCCTAGGTCTTCATGAGCAAGCAAGTTGGATGCACACCCACTTAGTTTCTTTTTGAGCTTTCATATACTTATAGCTCTAGTGCATCCGTTGCATGGCAATCCCTACTCACTCACATTGATATCTATTAATGGGCATCTCCATAGCCCGTTGATACGCCTAGTTGATGTGAGACTATCTTCTCCCTTTTTGGTCTTCTCCACAACCACCATTCAATTCCACCTATAGTGCTATGTCCATGGCTCACGCTCATGTATTGCGTGAAATTGAAAAAGTTTTGAGAATGTTAAAAGTATAAAACAATTGCTTGGCTTTTCATCGGGGTTGTGCATGATTTAAATATTTTGTGTGGTGAAGATAGAGCATAGCCAGACTATATGATTTTGTAGGGATAACTTTCTTTGGCCATTTTATTTTGAGAATACATAATTGCTTCGTTAGTATGGTTGAAGTATTATTATTTTTATGTCAATATGAACTTTTGTCTTGAATCTTCCGGATCTGAATATTCATACCACAGTTAAGAAGAATTACATTAAAATTATGCCAAGTAGCACTCCGCATCAAAAATTCTATTTTTATCATTTACCTACTCGAGGACGAGCAGGAATTAAGCTTGGGGATGCTTGATACGTCTCCAATGTATCTATAATTTTTGATTGCTCCATGCTATATTATCTACTGTTTTGGAGATTATTGGGCTTTATTATCCACTTTTATATTATTTTTGGGACTAACTTATTAACCGGAGGCCCAACCCAAAATTGCTGTTTTTTGCCTGTTTTAGGGTTTCGAAGAAAAGGAATATCAAACGGAATCCAAATGGAATGAAACCTTCGGGAACGTGATTTTCTCAACGAACAAGACCCGAGAGACTTGGACCGTACGTCAAGAAAGAAAAGAGGAGGCCACGAGGTAG
>NC_041392.1:317018072-317031428 GCF_002162155.2 Triticum dicoccoides | reverse complement strand
CCCCCTGTTGCTCCACCGACGTACTCCTTCCTCCTATATATACCTACGTACCCCCAAATTATCAGATATGGAGCGAAAACCCTAATTCCACTGCCGCAACTTTCTATATCCACGAGATCCCATCTTGGGGCCTGTTCCGGAGCTCCGCCGGAGGGGAATTGATCACGGAGGGCTTCTACATCAACACCATAGCCCCTTCGATGAAGTGTGAGTAGTTTACCTCAGACCTACGGGTCCATAGTTAGTATCTAGATGGCTTCTTCTCTCTTTTTGGATCTCAATACAATGTTCTCCCCCTCTCTTGTGGAGAACTATTCGATGTAATCTTCTTTTTGCGGTGTGTTTGTTGAGACCGATGAATTGTGGATTTATGATCAAGTCTATCTATGAATAATATTTGAATCTTCTCTGAATTATTTTATGTATGATTGGTTATCTTTGCAAGTCTCTTCGAATTATCAGTTTGGTTTGGCCTACTAGATTGATCTTTCTTGCAATGGAGAAGTGCTTAGCTTTAGGTTCAATCTTGTGGTGTCCTTTCCTAGTGACAGTAGGGGAAGCAAGGCACGTATTGTATCGTTACCATCGAGGATAACAAGATGGGGTTTTCTCCATATTGCATGAGTCTATCCCTCTACATCATGTCATCTTGCTTAAGGCGTTACTCTGTTTTTAACTTAATACTCTAGATGCATGCTGGATAGCGGTCGATGAGTGGGGTAATAGTAGTAGATGCAGGCAGGAGTCGGTCTACTTGTCTCGGACGTGATGCCTATATACATGATCATGCCTAGATATTCTCATAACTATGCTCAATTCTGTCAATTGCTCAACAGTAATTTGTTCACCCACCGTAGAATACTTATGCTCTCAAGAGAAGCCACTAGTGAAACCTATGGCCCCCAGGTCTATCTTTATCATATTAATCTCCTACTACTTAGTTATTTCCTTTGTTATTTACTTTGCCTTTATTTTACTTTGCATCTTTATCATAAAAATACCAAAAATATTATCTTATCATATCTATCAGATCTCACTCTCGTAAGTGGCCTTATACGGATTGACAACCCCTATTTGTGTTGGTTGCGAGGATTTATTTGTTTTGTGCAGGTACGAGGGACTCGTGCGTAGCCTCCTACTGGATTGATACATTGGTTCTCAAAAACCGAGGGAAATGCTTACGCTACTTTGCTGCATTATCCCTTCCTCTTCGGGGAAAACCAAGGCGGTGCTCAAGAGGTAGCAGAATTACTTATGTGTATACTTCACCAATTTAAATTGATGACAAGCAACGGATTTGGCATACTACTTATTCTCGTTGAAAATAATTGAAGAGAGATATAGCACAAACTTGGGAAGGTCTTCAACGAACCATCGGTAGGATTTAGAAAGAATGAATTAATTGATATGATAACCAAGGAAGAGAACTCTTGAACGAACCACCGTAAGAAGTGAAAATGAACGAAGAAAATATATAGAAACACCTGGAAGAATTATAAAAAGAATGAAGATACTTGAGAGAATATAAATGCAAGTGAACGAAGAGATCACGAACTGACTAGAGAATACTTCAACGACGCACCGGTAAGATTTGGAGAACGAGAGCTGAAAGCTGGAATGAATAATTCTGAGATGATGGGCTCTGGAGAATCAAACTGAAAAGACTCCTGAATTGCTCTGGATGGGTGAAAAAAATTGTCACAATCAAAAACAATTATGAGTGGATGGCATCAAGCTAGAACTATGAATATTTGAGAGAACGGATAAGATTGAAGAGAACCTCTTGAGGTCTTGAAATGTTGAGAATGATGTTGAGAAACACCACCACGAATTATTGAGGCACTCTGGAATGAAGAATAGAAAGGTTGAACCAACAATGAAAATAATTTGAAAGATCTTGGAGAAAGACATTTGACTGATGACAGTTCGTTCTTACGTCAAACTTTGAAATGAATTTGAAAATAACTCCGGAAAAATTAGAAGAGTCAGGTAAGATCCTGGGAAAAGACCTGTGGGTTAGGGCCCACTCAAAAGATACATCGTTGAATGATTTAAAAGAGATATTGCGTTAGTTGAATTAGATGACTTGAATGAGATAATAATCTCCAAATAGTTAAGAATGAAAACATGAATCTTCTGAGATATCTTCAGAACTCCGGATACAAGAATCGCAATGTTAATGGTCAAGAGATGGTTGGATAAGAACTTCCAACACGAGAAAGAATTTGAAAACGAGGAAAGAGATATGATAGACAAAGCTTGACTTGAATCCACCGGAGAAGAAAAAAGAACAAAGAATTATAAACTCGAAGCTCTGCTAGTATCTTCGTGAGAATCACCGGATAAGAACATTGAAAGAAAAGGATGAAGAGACTTCACATCCATAAAAGGATACTTGAATAAGAAATCCGAGTCCTTGAAGAAAAAGGGTGGGAGGGCGGGAAAAATAAAGGCAACTTGGGACGGTTGAAACAAACACCGTTGAGAAGAACTAAAATTTGATCTCGCGGATGTTGAAAATGATCAAATCTCCTTGAAGAGAAACACGCCGGTTGAAAAGGATTAACATGACAATCTCGATTATCATGGAGTATTAGTATTCACATAGAAATATGAGAACATCGCTTAGAAAGAGGCATGGAATCAACATTTGACTTTGAAGCAACTCAAATACCACAACTCAAAACAAAACAAAGGATTGGCTGACAGAATAAGCCGGGACAAACATATGGTTGAGATTTCGTCCGAAGTTTTCATGGTGGGGCCCACACGGGCTCGATCGTACAACACCATCATGTACAAGGCAGTGCACATGACATACGAAGCGTACCCGAGTCAGCATAGCCAAGGACTCTTTAAGACGCAACGAGACCACTGTAAAACCAATCGTGGATAGGCGGACCACTAGACGTCGAACCCCAATTTCATATCATACATCTGTCAAAAAGATATCCTAGGAGCTACTTGAGTTCCCACTTATAAACTCCCAAAACTTTCTGGTTATGCAATCAGGTGTTGGGGATACAGGGGAATCATAATATCTCCAAACTAACAATTCCTACATCCAGCTGTATCTATCCTTCAGCACATAACCAAGAAACCTTCGGAAATCATGTACCTCAACCTTCGAAAAGCATATGTTATACAAGTTATGGCAATACTCCCGAACTCCCGCCCCAGTACTGGGTGGCGTCGAGGTTATCTCACCAAAAACTGCATAAAAGAGATTTTTGATGTCGACGAAACTCAGGTATTCCAGAACTGCAACGATAAAATTGTGACGACAACACCTCAGAGCTCAACTCCCAGGGACACTGCCACAACCCCTAAATGTCAGGAGGCACCAAGAACAGTGTTCTCGTCACAAGACTATCAGAATGATTCCAAGATATCCGCGTGATCCTAAAAAAATTTCATGAAATTTGAGGAGAGGGAAGTCAAAACTTCTGCGTCAGGAGACCTCACCAGAGCGATGAAGGGACTAAGGAGTAAAAAGAATCCTGCTCTGTGATATATATATAATCCTAAGAGTCAAAACATTTTGTTCTAGACTCAACAACGTCAGCCATTCGATCAAGCAGGGGGCTCCTAAGTCGGGGATGGCTTTTATTACCAACTTGTTACACCCACAACACGGCTGTATCTCCCACGTGTCGGGGCACGACTTAGAGGCATAGCCGCATGGTAGGTTTTTCGCAAGAGGGGTAATCTTCAGACAATCTCATGTACTGAATAAGAAAGGGATAAAGAGTTGGCTTACAATCGCCACTTCACACAAATAAAAAGCTAAACATACATCATCAAGAATACAATCAAGCTCCGACTACGGAACCAAAATAAAAGAAGACAACCCCAAATGCTAGATTCCCGATCGTCCCAACTGGGCACCACTACTGATCAACCAGAAAAGACACATAACAGCTATCAAGATCTTCATCGAGCTCCCACTTGAGCTCGGTTGCGCCACCTGCACTGGTATCATCGGCACCTGCAACTGTTTGGAAGTATCCGTGAGTCACGAGGACTCATCAATCTCACACCCGTGATATTAAGACTATTTAAGCTTATGGGTAGGATAGGGTAATGAGGTGGAGCTGCAGCAAGCACTAAGCATATATGGTGGCTAATATACTCAAATAAGAGTGAGAAGAGAAGCAGCGCACGATCGAGAACCTAGAAGTGATCAAGAAGTGTTCCTGAAAACTACTTACGTTCAAGCATAACACAAGACCGTGCTCACTTCCCGGGCTTCCCCGAAAAGAGACCATCACGGCTACACACGCGGTTGATGCATTTTAATTAAGTCAAGTGTCAAGTTCTGTACAACCCGATATTAACAAATTCCCATCTGCCACATAACCGCGGGCATGGCTCTCGAAAGTTTATACCCTGCAGGGATGTCCCAACTTAGCCCATCACAAGCTCTCACGGTCAATGAAGGATATTCCCTCTCCCGAAAAGACCCGATCAGTCTTGGAATCCCGGTTACAAGACATTTCGACAATGGTAAAACAAGACCAGCAAAGCCGCCCGATGTGCCGACAATCCCTATAGGGGATGCACATATCTCGTTCTCAGGGCAACACCGGATAGGTCAAGCTACGAGTAAAACTAGCCCTCAAGTTGCCCCGAGGTGGCCCCGCAGGCTGCCCGGTTCGGACCAACACTTAGAGAAGCACTGGCCCCGAGGGGGGTTAAAATAAAGATGACCCTCGGGTGCGCGACTCCCAAGGGAAAAGTATAGGTGGTGGTGAGGCAAATGGTAAAACCAAGGTTGGGCCTTGCTGGAGGAGTTTTATTCAAAGCGAACTGTCAAGGGGTTCCCATAACACCCAACCGCGTAGGGAACACAAAATCAAGGAACATAACACCGGTATGACGGAAACTAGGGCGGCAAGAGTGGAACAAAACACCAGGCATAAGGCCGAGCCTTCCACCCTTTACCAAGTATATAGATGCATTAATTAAAATAAGAGATATTGTGATATCCCAACATAACCATGTTCCAACATGGAACAAACATCACCTTCACCTGCAGCTAACAACGCTATAAGAGGGCTGAGCAAAAGCGGTAACATAGCCAAAGAATGGTTTGCTAGGAAGGTGGGTTAGAGGCTTGACATGGAAATATGGGAGGCATGATATAACAAGTGGTAGGTAGTGCGACATAGCGATAGAGCGAACAACTAGCAAGCAAAGATAGAAGTGATTTCGAGGGTATGGTCATCTTGCCTGAGATCCCGCAAGGAAGAAGAATGAGTCCATGAAGAAGACAAACCAACGTAGTCGAACGAATCCTCACAACTCCGGAACGAAGCCAAAGCTAACGAGATAAGCAACCCGAAAAGAAGCAAGCAACATAGTAAACAATCATCACATAAACATGGCATGATGCACAATCAAGTATGATGTGTGTCCGGTTTAAAGAGTCATGGCATGGCATGGCAAAGTGCACAAACAATGCTACAAGTTAAGTGGAGCACAATATGCAACGAGTTGCATACTGATGAAACACCACATTCAAATGTTTAGTTCACTCCCGTTTAGGTACACAACATTATTAAATGTTATTAAACATGGCAAGAGGTGAAGAATAAAGAAACTATATAACTAGACAAGTTTAAATGAGGCCGGAGCAACAAGCAACAAGTCCGGAAAAAAAATCCTCATGTGCATATTTTAGATTTGGTACTGTTCTGCCCTAAACCATATTTTAGATTTATTAAACATGCAAGATGAGTGCACCATGTTAATCTATGCATTTTTCTACCCCATTTGCATCTGAAGATTATTAAAATCCGAGCTACGGTTAATTAGTTATGAATTAAAGCATTTTTGCATGGCATTGGAGCAAATTAAAGCAATCAGCAATTAAAACATTTCAAACATGCATGAAAGTTGGATATTATGAATTTACATATTCTAAGCATTTTTCATATTTGATGTTTTTACAAATGATGCATGGTTGGTGAGTTACTAAATGCATGTTCTTGGGGGCGTTTTCTACAAAACAGCGTTCTCTGGATAAAATAGACAAAATTGCTGGAACAGGGAAAAAACCCATAACGGGCCGAAACTGACTAGCCCAGCAGAAGAGAAAAAAGGAGGGCACACGGGGGTGGCCTCACCATGGGCCTCAGCCCGGCTGATGGAGAGGCCCTGCAGGCCTGGCCCGGCCTTGGGGCTGCTGGGCTGAGAGCTAGGGCGGAGCGGGCTGACGTAGAGGAAGCCCACACACGTTGAAAGAGTGGTCAATGGCGCTGAACAAGGCATCATCCTCCTCTGCTCGATGCAGAGGCTGGACAGGCGCGGCGCGATGGTGGGATGGGCGCGGGGTTGCAGGGCCGGGACGTCGCGGTGGCACGGGGCTTCGGGCGCCAGCGGCTTGGCGTTCGATTCGGAGCAGGGAAGACAAGGGGCGACGCGACTAGAACAGGCGAAGCGCGGGGTCAACGCGGGGTTGTCCCGCTCGATGCAGGTGGTACTGTGATGCAGAAATTTGGCGGGCGGAGGCGGCTCCGGGAACTTGATGAGCCGCGGACTTGACGGGCTGTGGAGCCGCAGGTGAGGTCCGAGGCAAGGTAGGCGCAAGATCCGGTGCGGAGGGACTCATGCCCGGCGACGACGGGGCTGCGGGCAACCAAGGCGGCTCCTGGTTTCCTCCTGGAACAGAGAGGGAGAGGCATGAGAAATGAGGGAGTGAACCAGAGGGAGGAGGGAAGGAGAAGAAGAAGAGGGGAAGGGGTGACGGGGTCCTAAAGGAGCTCGAGCATGAGGGCGGCGCTCGGGGTGGCTGGGTTCGCCAGCGGCGATGATGCCATGGAGAGAGATGAGCAAACGGGAGAAGCTTGCTCTCGGTCACGGCAACAGGGATCTCTTGGTGGCTCTGATCGAAGGTGCTCGGGCGCTGGTAGGATGGCTGCGTAGATCGAGGGAGGAGGCTGCAAATGCGGGTTGGAGGAAGGTAGCTAGGCTGATTGGGGATGGATCCCAAGGGGGATTTGGAGGAGTGGTGGCGGCAGCGAGTGGATGGGACAAGGTCCCTAGGTTTTTGGGTTGGTCTTTATATAACAAGTGAATTTTGGGTCGGGGTATTTGATTCCTCCGATCTTAATCAGACGGTCAAGAAATAAAATGATAGGGAGCCCAAAAAAGAAAATGAAGATGTGAAAGTGCAACTATCCCATGGTGGTTTTGGTAATTCCTAACAACATATAGCTCATTGAGCTAATGCTATTTCAAGATTAATATCTCAGGAAAGCTCAATGATTGGCATGCCATGGATGAAAAAAGTGGACCCTTCAAAATGCTAAGGACAAAAGGATTGGCTCAAGCTCAAAGCTCAAGACTCTACATATTCTATTTTAGTGAGCCAAGATCACATTGAGTCTATAGGAAAAGCCAATACTATCAAGGAGGGATGAGGTGTTGCTTAATGAGGCTCTTGCTCAAAATGCTTAGTGATATGCTCCAAAGCCCTCAACTACTTTCTCACATCCACATATGACCTAAACCAAAAGTCAAACTCGGCCCCACCAATTCTTTCTATCTGGCGCCACCGAGTTCAAATGTCATAGCCACTGCCACTAACCCTAGGCAAATCGGTCTCACCGATAGGGATCTCGGTCTCACCGAGATGGGATTGTAATCTCTCTGTTTCCCTTCATAACATTTCGGTCTTACCGAGATGAGCGATCGGCCCCAGCGAGATTGCAATGTAAACTCTCTGTTTCCCCTTTGTAATGTTTCGGTCTCACCGAAATGAGCGATCGGTCCCACCGAGTTTACCAGACCAACTCTCTGGTTAGCTTATTACCAAAATCGGTCTCACCAAGTTTGTGTAATCGGTCTCACCGAGATTACGTCATGCCCTAACCCTAACCATATCGGTCCTACCGAGTTGCATGTTGGTCCCATCGAAAACCCTGACGGTCACTAGCTTTGCTGAATCGGTCCGACGGAGTTAATCAATTTGGTCCCACCGAGATTGGCAAGTTGTGTGTAAAGGTTAGATTTTGTGTGAAGGCTATATATACCCCTCCACCACCTCTTCATTCATGGAGAGAGCCATCAGAACAAACCTACACTTCCAACTTACTTTTTCTGAGAGAGAACTACCTACACTTGTGTTGAGGCCAAGATATTCCATTCTTATCATATGAATCTTGATCTCTAGCCTTCCCCAAGTTGCTTTCCACTCAAATCTTCTTTCCACCAAATCCATATCCTGTGAGAGAGAGTTGAGTGTTGGGGAGACTATCATTTGAAGCACAAGAGCAAGGAGTTCATCATCAACACACCATTTGGTACTTCTTGGAGAGTGGTGTCTCCTAGATTGGCTAGGTGTCACTTGGGAGCCTCCGACAAGATTGTGGAGTTGAACCAAGGAGTTTGTCAGGGCAAGGAGATCGCCTACTTCGTGAAGATCTACCACTAGTGAGTCAAGTCCTTCATGGGCGACGGCCATGGTGGGATAGACAAGGTTGCTTCTTCGTGGACCCTTCGTGGGTGGAGCCCTCCGTGGACTCGCGCAGCCATTACACTTCGTGGGTTGAAGTCTCCATCAACGTGGATGTACGATAGCACCACCTATCGGAACCATGACAAAAACTTCCGTGTCTCCCATTGCGTTTGAATCCTCCAAACCCTTCCCTTTACATTCTTGCAAGTTGCATGCTTTACTTTCCGCTGCTCATATACTCTTTGCATGCTTGCTTGAATTGTGTTAAGATTTCTTAACTTGTCCAAAGTTGCTAAAATCTGCCAAGAACTAAAATTGGGAAAAGGATAAGTTTTTATTTGGTCAAGTAGTCTAATCACCCCCCTCTAGACATACTTTCGGTCCTACAAGTGGTATCAGAGCTTTGGTCTCCATTTGCTTTGATTTTCATAGCTTTTGGAAGTCATAGCCTTGGTTTCACAACCTAGGAGAGTATGGCGTCTAGTGAGGGAAACTACCACCACAGAGGTCCTTACTTTGATGGTACTGATTTTGCTAGTTGGAAGCATAAGATGAAAATGCATATTCTTGGACATAACACCGCCGAATGGGCTATTGTGTGTATTGGCTTGCAAGGTGAATTCTTTGATGGGAGAGAACCAAACCGTGAAGCTACCGCGGAAGAGTTGAAGATGCTGCAATATAATTCTCAAGCTTGTGATATCCTCTTCAATGGATTGTGCCCCGAAGAATTCAATAAAATCAGTCGTCTTGAGAATGCAAAGGAAATTTGGGATACTTTGATTGATATGCATGAAGGTACCAACTCCGTCAAGGAATCCAAGTTGGATGTGCTTCAAAGTCAGCTTAACAAGTTCAAAATGAAGGATGGTGAAGGTGTCACTGAAATGTACTCTAGGCTTGCTCTTACCACAAATGAGATCGCCGGCTTAGGAAGTGAAGAGATGACCGACAAATTCATCATCAAGAAGATTCTAAGAGCTTTGGACGGAAAATATGATACTGTATGCACATTGATCCAAATGATGCCCAATTACAAAGATCTCAAGCCAACAGAAGTCATTGGAAGAATTGTTGCTCATGAGATGTCACTCAAGGATAAGGAGGAGCTCCATAACAAGTCAAGTGGTGCTTACAAAGCCTCATGTGAAGCTCCCACATCATCAAGTGAGAAACAAACCTTCAATGAAGAATTGAGCCTAATGGTAAAGAACTTCAACAAGTTCTACAGGAGTAGAAGCAAAGAGAGAAGTTCCAAGTCAAGGTCCTACAATGACAAAAGATCTTCTAGTCGAGAGCGAAATTGCTATAATTGTGGAAGACTCGGACACTATTCCAATGAGTGTACGGCACCCTACAAAAGAAGAGAAGATTCTCCAAAAAGAAGAAGTAGAAGATAAGAATCACCATCAAGAGAGAGAAGGAATAGAGATGATCGCTATGAACGAAGAACATCCCGGAGAAGAAAAGATTCGGAAAGGAAGGACAAGTCATCAAGGAGCAACACAAAACGAAGACATCAAGCTCATGTTGGTGAATGGGTATCTGGCTCCGACTCCGACAATCACTCCGAGAGAAGCTATCTCTCCGACTCCGAATATACTCAAGATGAAGGTGTTGCCGGTCTAGCACTTGTGTCAACCAACTCCTACGACATATTTGATTCACCAAATGAAGGAATTGGAAGATGCTTCATGGCTAAAGGTCCAAAGGTATCACACCCCAAGTATGTTGATTTCAATAGTGATGAAGATGACTTGTTAGGTGATGATGATTTGCTTGTTGACAACTCTAGTGATGAATACTATGATGAAACGTCAATTAATCATGCTAATCAAGATAAAACGAATGACAATGATAAGGAGAAGATTGAGTTTCTAACTAAAGAACTAAACACTCTTAAGTTAGCTCATGAAACTATCTTAGGAGATCATCGAGAACTTTTAAGGACTCATGAGAAATTACATTTTAAAAAGATCAACCTTGAGCAAGAGCATGAGTTCTTAAAGGCAATCAATGATGATCTTCACAAGAAAAGTTCTTCTTGCATTGCCAAGCGTTTACTCTTATCCACTTACATGCCTCAAGTCAAGTCTAGCAACAAGAACAAGAAAGATTCTTCCTCTAGTAGTGATAATAATCATGCTAAATCTAATGTTGTTGCTTCTAGTAGTTCTCTTGATTCCACTAATGATTCTCTTAGCCAAGTTACACTTGAGCAACAAAATAGCTTATTGAAGGGAATTATAGGGAAAAGTGTTGTGACTCCCCCAATTTGACCATACACTAATCATACACACAAACGTGTACAATCAAGATCAGGGACTCATAGGAAGATATCACAACACAACTCTACAAATAAAATAAGTCATACAAGCATCATATTACAAGCCAGGGGCCTCGAGGGCTCGAATACAAGAGCTCGATCATAGATGAGTCAGTGGAAGCAACAATATCTGAGTACAGACATAAGTTAAACAAGTTTGCTTAAGAAGGCTAGCACAAACTGGGATACAGATCAAAAGAGGCGCAGGCCTCCTGCCTGGGATCCTCCTAAACTACTCCTGGTCGTCGTCAGGGGGCTGCACGTAGTAGTAGGCACCTCCCGAGTAGTAGTAGTAGTCACCGACAGTGGCGTCTGGCTCCTGGGCTCCATCGTCTAGTCGCCGCAATCGGGTATAGGAAGGGGGAAAAAGGGGGAGCAAAGCAACCGTGAGTACTCATCCAAAGTACCCGCAAGCAAGGAGCTACACTACATATGTATGCATTGGTATCAAATGGAAAAGGGGTATCATATGTGGACTGAACTGCAGAATGCCGAAATAAGAGGGGGATAGCTAGTCCTATCTAAGACTACGCTTCTGGTAACCTCCATCTTGCAGCAGGAGAAGAGAGTAGATGGTAAGTTCACCAAGTAACAGCGCATAGCATAATCCTAACCGATGATCCTCCCCTTGTCGCCCTATGAGAGAGCGATCACCGGTTGTATCTGGCACTTGGAAGGGTGTGTTTTATTAAGTATCCAGTTCTAGTTGTCATAAGGTCAAGGTACAACTCCAAGTCGTCCTGTTACCGAAGATCACGACTATTCGAATAGATTAACTTCCCTGCAGGGGTGCACCACATAACCCAACACGTTCGATCCCATTTGACCGGACACACTTTTCTGGGTCATGCCCGGCCTCGGAAGATCAACACGTCGCAGCCCTACCTAGGCACAACAGAGAGGTTAGCATGCCGGTCTAAATCCTATGGTGTAGGGGTCTAGGCCCATCAGCCATTGCACACCTGCATGTTGCGAGGGCGGCCAGAGAGCAGACCTAACAACCTCCATTACAAAGGAAGTTGTGTTACGCGGTCCAACCCGGCGCGCGCCGCTCAGTCGCTAACGTCATGAAGGCTTTGGCTGATACCATGACGTCGATTGACCATAACTGTCCCCGCGTAGATGGTTAGTGCGTATAGGCCAGTGGCCAGACTCAGATCAAATACCAAGATCTCGTTAAACGTGTTATCTTGAAATAACCGCGAACGCCGACCAGGGCTAGGCCCACCTCTCTCCTAGGTGGTCTCAACCTGCCCTGTCACTTCGCCACAAAGATCCACACAGAGGGTTGTTGGGACAAAGGTCCTTTTAGCCCCCAATCCGTGAATCACTCGCGGGTGCTCCACGAGCCGACCCGACTTTAGTCACCACCTGTATCATGTATAAAGTGTGTAGTATATACCCGTGATCACCTCCCGAGTGATCACGACCTGATAGTATAGCATGGCAGACGAACAAGAATGTAGGGCCACTGATGATAAACTAGCATCCTATACTAAGCATTAGGATTGCAGGTAAAGGTAACAATAGTAGTAGCAAGGACAGGCTATGCATCAAGATAGGATTAATGGAAAGCAGTAACATGCTACACTATTCTAATGCAAGAAGTATAAAGGAGAGTAGGCGATATCTTGTGATCAAGAGGGGGGCTTGCCTGGTTGCTCTGGCAAGAGAGAGGGGTCGTCAACACCGTAGTCGTACTGGGTAGCAGCGGCGGCGGTCTCGGTGTCTAGCGATAGAAGAGGGGGAAGAAACAATAAATATTAAGCAAACAGATGCATAGTGATGCATGACATGACAAGTATCGGTGCTAGGGGCGCCCTAACGCAGTACGAGGTGGTACCGGTGAAGAGGAAAAACATCCAGGAAAGTATTCTCGGTGTTTCGCGTTTTCAAATAGATGAACCGGAGGGGGAAAGTTGCATGTTCGTTATGCTAGGGATGCGTGGCAGACGAACGGGCTGCGTATCCGGGTTCGTCTCATCGTTCTGAGCAACTTTCATGTTGAAAATATTTTAGTCCGAGTTACGGATTAAAAGATATGATTTTCTAAAGATTTTATTAATTTCTAGAATTTAATTAATTATTTAACTTAATTTCGAAAATGGATTTATGACAGTAGCATGATGTCATGCTGACGTCAGCAATCAACAGGGTTGACTGGTCAACCTGACCAATGGGTCCCACTGGTCAGTGACACATTTTAATTAAACAAATTAATTAACCTAATTAGTATTAATTAAGGGGGTGGGCCCCACTGTCATACTCTGTTAGTTAATTAACAGTAGTTAATAAGGTTAATTAGTCATTAGATTAATTAATCTTAATTAGTTAATTTAATCAGAATTAATTAAGTTAATTAATTAGTTAATTATTTATTTATTTTTATTATTTATTATTTATCTATTTATTTATTTTTAAAATCTTTTCTTATTAACGTTCTGGGGCTGGGGCCCCACCTGTCATTTAGCCAAAGGGCCAAAGTGGGTCGGGCGAATGGGCAGGCGCCTGAACGAGCGCGTGCCCGAGGGGCACGGGGCGCTGGGCGCACCGGGTGCGGTCACAGCAG
>NC_041392.1:316994174-317017417 GCF_002162155.2 Triticum dicoccoides | reverse complement strand
CAGGGGCAGAATCGGCCGGCGGAGGTGGGCTCGAGCAGGAGGTAGCCGCGGCAAAGGGGCGGCGCCGGTAGCAGCTAAAGCAGCAAGGATGCAGCAGGCGAGCAAGTCAGGGCGAGGCGCGGCGTGCGCTGCGGCAAGGCGGGCGAAGTTGGGCGCGAGCGGGGAGCCGGGGTGAGCGCGGACGGGCGCGGTGGCTGCGCACGGTGGGTACGGGGTGGCGGCCACACGTGGTCGTGGCTAACGGCGTGCGAGGGCGGAGGGCAGAGGGGAAGAGGCCGGGGGCCTCACCGTTGGGCGTAGGGTCAAGGGCAGTGAGCTCGGGGATGGCCGGCGACGGAGAGACGGGGTCGGCAGCGGACGACGGTGAACACCATGGAGGAGCGCGCGTGGATCTTGGGGAAGACGACGCGGTGCAGGAGGAAGAGGACAGAGGCCCGGAGGGGTGGCGCCAACGAGGTGACTCCGCGAGGGAGGATGGAGGCGCGCCCGGGCGCAATCGGCGGCGTCGGGTGCAGTTCCCCCGATCTAGATCGGGAGGAACAGAGGGAGGAGAGGGATTCGTTCATGGGGGGGGGATCGGGTGCGGTTAGGTTAGGGTTTGGGCTAGCGGGGGTTATGGAGGAAGTGGGGGTCGGCCGGCTGGGCCAACTGGGTTGGTCGGTAGCTGGGCCGGTTGGCCCGGGGGGAAATGGGGGGGAGGGGTTCTTCTTTTGTTTTCTTTTGTTCTCTTTTATTATTTTTCTTTTCACTTTTTTTTCTGTTTAAATTTTAATTCCACATTATTTTTACTTAGTAAATTATGACTATAGCTCCTAAAATAAGGTTTCAAGATAACCCTCAGCCACAAAAGGTTTTAATCCAAAATAAAATAGTTTAGTGTTTTATAAAATTACCAAAGGCATTGAAATAAGGTTTTTGCTACCGTTTAAATCTTTTTAGTGCATTTATTCATTATTTAAAAATGTGGATTCTTCATCATAACCTTCTATGCATTAACTGGCACAACCCGAACATTTTGTTTTTAATATTTGAAAACTTTTGATGTTTGCCTTTAATTCGAATTTCAATTTGAATCGGTTTCGAACTAATGCGAGATTAGCAATAGAAATCGAGGTGACGTGGCATCATTAGCCGAGGTTCACTGTAGCTTAATTATCCGGGCGTCACAGGTGTTTACAAGAGCCTTGCCGGGAGTAAGCAATTCAAGGAAATTGTACGCAAGCAAGGAAGGCACCGGAAGAACCAAGGTGTTGGTTTTGAACGGAAGTTCAATGCCAATGGAGTTGAGTGGGAAGAAGATCAATACCCCAAGACGAAGTTTGTTCCTCAACAAGAGAAGTATGATCCTACTTCCTTTAAAGGGACACAAGCTCAAGATGATCTTCCACCACAAGACCACAAGCAAAAAGGCAAGGATAAGCTTCAAGAGGAAATTGATGCTTTTGAAGAAGCACCCAAGGCCTTGGTCAAGTGGGTTCCCAAGACTACATCAAGTTCTACTTCATCAAGTACTACTACAACTCCAAGGATTCCCATCAAGATGATGTGGATCCCGAAGAAGAAGAACTAGAGAGTTCTTGAGGGTGACTCCGCCAACATACCTCACTCTTATCATTTTGGCAAGAACAAGTGCAATCAACTTCCACATCTTGCACTAGTTCAAGGAGTCACAAACCCTCTTGTTGGTAAGACAAGGGACAAGGTAACCTAATGCTTTCATAGACATCATCTTGTGTGTGCATCACTCTACGTCCATGGATATCCTTGTTTGTTCCTTGTGGGACTAACCCGTGTAGGTATTGAAAGTGCAACTCACTCCAAAGGATTGCTCCAAATAATCTACATCAACATTGAGCATCCACATCTTCAACACCTACATTAAGTCATGATCGACAAAACCCAAGGTCAGTTCATCCCTCTTAGGGGGGATCTCACATCTAGGGGGAGCTTTACTCTAAAATTGAGCTAAAGCAACTCTAATGGTGTGAACACAACAATGCTTTATGTAAAAGTGGTAACCCCACTTGTGCTTAAATGATGAGTATGACCTATGATCAAATGTTCTCATTTGACTCCTAAGTCAATATACTCATATATAGATGACCTAGTCATCGCCAATTGCTTGATAGATGCTAGAATTGGTTGTGCATGCTTTGCCACATATTTCATTTGCCATTTTATTGTGTGAGCATGTTGGTTGCATAATTTACTCATTCGAGGACATCCACTTGTTGCTTTGATTGTTTGGTTCCTTTTTCTTTTGCCAAGTGGATGGACAAGAATGCCTAAGAACCTTCTCTAGCTATCTATGCTTTTCTCATATCAAACTCTATTCATGCTACATCACAAAGTTTGATCAAGTCAGATTCGAACCACTCTGTGTGAGGAGCACTCGGAGTCCCCGATTCATCATAGACTTAAACCTCCAAAACTTCTTTGTGTGTCTCGGTCTGACCGATTCATCCATTTCGGTCATACCGAGATCACTAAGTCGATCTAGGTTTTCAATCTCGGTGCAACTGACTTGAACTTTTTGTTCATACCGAGTTTTAGTAACTGCTTGCAGTTATGAATCTCGGTGCCACCGAGTTGTTCCACTCGGTCACACCGACAGGGTCAGGCTATATATATCCCCTGGCCAAAATTTGGAAAATTTTCCGAACCCCTTCGCCCGCGCTCAGCCTGCTATGCTTTCCCGGGTCTCCGGATCGTCGTCCTCATCGCCAGCTGCCTCCCGCAGCTGGTCTCCGCCGCCGTCAACGGGAATCGTCTCCGCCATTGCCGCCGTAGCAAGTCCATCGCTGCACTTAGGGTATGGACTTGATCCTTGTGCTAATCCCCCTCCGATTCTTAGCACATTGTTTTGCCATGTATCTTTCCACGATTGAGATCACTCTATCCAGTGAAATCACTCTGTAGTTTAGTCGTGGATTGAAAATTTAGGGTTAGGTTTCTGCCGAAATCATCTCGGACCAACCGAGTTGTTGAAATCGGTTCCACCGATTTGGCTAAGGCCATTGCACATGTGATTCTCGGTCTGACCGAGATTTGCAAATCGGTGTGACCGAGTTCAATACTTTGTGAAACCCTAGCAGTCTCTGTGCCACCAAACTGTGACTCGGTCTGACTGAGTTCACTAGTTTAGGTTCCAAAAGCTGCTTCGGTATCACCGAGTTTTCAAATCGATAGATCCGAAATGCTTTCTGTGGAAAACTAAAACTAAGTTTTTAACTCATTCTTTTGCAAAAACCTCTGTACTTTGTGATGCTTATCAAATCTACCTCATCTACAATATATTCACAGGGTCTGCTGTCAGTGTTTGCATCATGTCAGATCAGAGTGACAGTTAGAACAAGTCTAAGGAGCAAGTTAACATGAGTGAGGGCACTAGTCCCTCTAGCAGCTTTGATGAAGGAAGCAGGAGTACACCCAACAACTTGCCTAAGGTAGCCACTAGGACCAGAAAGAAGAAAACCTCAGATTCTGAGGATGAGGACTATGTGGATGTTGAGGAAGAGGCCACCTCAAAGAGGAAAGTCTTGAAAAAGGAATATGGCACAATGATACGTCTCCAACATATCTATAATTTTTGATTGCTCCATGCTATATTATCTACTGTTTTGAATGTTTATGGGCTTTATTATACACTTTTATATCATTTTTGGGACTAACCTATTAACCCAGAGCCTAGTGCCAGTTTCTGTTTTTACCCTGTTTTAGGGTTTCGAAGAAAAGGAAAATCAAACGGAGTCCAATTGACCTGAAACTTCACAGAACTCATTTTTGGAAGGAAAGAAGCCCAGAAGACTTGGAGTGCACGTCGGGGGACCTGCGAGGAGGTCACGAGGCAGGGGGGGCGCGCCCACCCCCCTGGGCGTGTCCTCCACCCTCGTGAGCCCCTCGTGGCCCCCCTGACGTACTTCTTCCGCCTATATATCTCCATATACCCTAAAAACATCCATGGGCACAATTGATCGGGAGTTCCACCGCCAGAAGCCTTTGTATCCACCGAAATCCAATCTAGACCCGTTCCGGTACCCTGCCGAGGGGGAATCCTTCTCCGGTGGCCATCTTCATCATCCTGATGCTCTCCATTACGAGGAGGGAGTAGTTCTCCCTCGGGGCTGAGGGTATGTACCAGTAGCTATGTGTTTGATCTCTCTCTCTCTGGTGTTCTTGAGATGATACGATCTTGATGTATCACGAGCTTTGCTATTATATTTGGATCCTATGATGTTTCTTCCCCCCTCTACTCTCTTGTAATGAATTGAGTTTCCCCTTTGAAATAATCTTATCGGATTGAGTCTTTAAAGATTTGAGATCACTTGATGTATGTCTTGCCGTGCGTATCTGTGGTGACAATGGGATACCACGTGATTCACTTGATGTATGTTTTGGTGATCAACTTGCGGGTTCCGCCCATGAACCTATGCATAGGGGTTGGCACATGTTTTCATCGTGATTCTCCGGTAGAAACTTTGGGGCACTCTTTGAGGTCCTTTGTGTTGGTTGAATAGATGAATCTGAGATTGTGTGACGCATATCGTATAATCATACCCACGGATACTTGAGGTGACATTGGAGTATCTAGGTGACATTAGGGTTTTGGTTGATGTGTTTCTTAAGGTGTTATTCTAGTACAAACTCTAGGGCTGTTTGTGACACTTATAGGAATAGCCCAACAGATTGATTGGAAAGAATAACTTTGAGGTGGTTTCGTACCCTACCATAATCTCTTCGTTCGTTCTCCGCTATTAGTGACTTTGGAGTGACTCTTTGTTGCATGTTGAGGGATAGTTATGTGATCCAGTTATGTTATCATTGTTGAGGGAACTTACACTAGCGAAAGATGAACCCTAGGCCTTATTTCCTAGCATTGCAATACCGTTTATGCTCACTTTTACCATTAGTTACTTTGCTGTTTTTATAATTTCAGATTACAAATACCTTTATCTACCATCCATATACCACTTGTATCACCATCTCTTCGCCGAACTAGTGCACCTATACAATTTACCATTGTATTGGATGTGTTGGGGACACAAGAGACTCTTTGTTATTTGGTTGCAGGGTTTCTTGAGAGAGACCATCTTCATCCTACGTCTCCTACGGATTGATAAACCTTAGGTCATCCACTTGAGGGAAATTTGCTACTGTCCTACAAACCTCTGCACTTGGAGGCCCAACAATGTCTACAAGAAGAAGGTTGTGTAGTAGACATCAACCTCTTTTCTGGCGCCGTTGTCGGGGAGGTGAGTGCTTGAAGGTATATCTTTAGATCTTGCAATCGAGTCTTTTAGTTTCTTGTTTTATCACTAGTTTAGTTTATAAAAGAAAATTACAAAAAATGGAATTAAGTTTGTCTCATACGCTTCACCTTTTTAATATCTTTCGTGAGTATGATGGAAAGGATAATTGTGCTCAAGTGGTAGAAGAAGAAATCTATAAAATGTTTGGCACTAAATATGTGAATGAGGAGCATGATTGCAATGTTGTTAGTATGAATTCTTTGAATATCCATGATGCTAATGATGATTGCACTAGTTATGATGAAAATGCCTCCTATAAACATGTCAATTTTTGTGGAGTAGACTGGGTTTGCAAGTACACACCAAATAGGGAAGATAGATATTGCAAGAGGCATAAGTACTTAGAAACCAAATTGTTGCAAGAAGGGCTAGATGAATGTGCTGAAAATTTATCTTTTCTTAGCCCTACTTGTGAACTTTGCAATGAACGTGATCATTTTAGTACCCAATGCAAATTGTTTCATGAGCGTATCATGTCCAAAAATTGTGATGACTTGATTTCCCTTGCACATCATAATGAACTTAGTTTGCTCTTGGGTTATGAAGAAATTAAATGTAGAACTAAGGATATTCCAAAATTTGCCCTTGATAAAGTTCTTCATTTTGATCTAGAGGAAATTTATATGTATTGCGCGATGAATTGCATTGAAAATCCTTATATTGCCAATTACATAAAGAAAAGAAAAGAAATAGAAGATGAAGAGAATGCAAACGAAAGGGAAGAGACTTCCCAATATTCTCCTATTATTTCTTATGATGAATCAGGTAACGAAGAGGAGCCCTCTATTCAACCAATCTCATTAATAAGGAGCTCCAAAAAGAGGATTGAACCCACACATGATGTGGTGAAGAAGAAGAAAAGAAAAAGGAAGAGAGTTAAAAAGGTATCTCTCCCAAATAAAGTTGCTCCTATTATTGATGTGCCTCATGAAAATGATACACTTGATGATGATCTCGTTATGCCTATTGCTTGTTGTGATGATTATGATTGGGAAGATAATGACACTTCTTATGATCTTGAAAATCTTTTTGGCACTTTCTTGGAAGAATATTATAATTGCTATACTATTGGTGCTATCCATACTATTAACGATGAGAGTGATTATGCTTATGATATGAAAAGGCCCAAGCTTGGGGATGCTATGTTTGATGAAGATGCTGTTTTTGAGAATATATTTGCTGCAATTAATGTTTGTCCCAAGCTTGGGGATGCTATGTTTAATAATGATGATATTTTTAGCCTCTCAAGTTTTGATATGCAAAGTTGTTATGATGATAGAATGCCTTCTACTTACGATGATTATATTTATGAAAGTGGATTTGGAGAGGTCATGACTTTATTTAGTGATGTATCCACTATCTTGGAAGAGGTTTCAATCGATTATGATGAGAACAAAGTTGCTACTTATGATGATTATTGTGATAAAACTTATGCTATAAAGAGTAGTGATGATTATATTTATAAAACTTGTCACGATTATGAGTACCCTTTATCTGAACATTACTCCATTAACATGGAAACAATTTATAGTATTCAAGTCTCTTATGATACTCCCACTATTCCGAATGAGAAGAATTTTGCTTATGTGGAGAGTAGTAAATTTTGCATGCAAGTAGATCATGAAAAGAATTATTTAGGTGCTGGTTATATTGTTGAATTCATTCATGATGCTACTGAAAATTATTATGAGGGAGGAATATATGCTTGTAGGAATTGCAATAATATCAAATTTCCTCTCTATGTGCTTAAAATCTTGAAGTTATGCTTGTTTTACCTTCCTATGCAAGTTGATCCTTGTTCCCACAAGTTGTTTGCTCACAAAATCCCTATGAATAGGAAGTATGTTAGACTTAAATGTGCTATTCATATTCTTCATGATGCTCTCTTTATGTTTCAATTCTTATCTTTTATGTGAGCATCATTGACATCATCATGCCTAGCTAGGGGCGTTAAACGATAGCGCTTGTTGGGACGAAACCCAATTTTATTTTTGTTCATTTATTTTTGTTACTGTTTAGTAATAAATAATTAATCTAGCCTCTGTTTAGATGTGGTTTTATGTGTTTAATTAGTGTTTGTGCCAAGTAGAACCTTTGGGAAGACTTGGGGAAAATATTGTTGATCATGCTGTCAAAAACAGAAACTTTAGCGCTCACGAGAATTGCTACCATTTTTATTTGGAGAGAGATATTTAGTTAATTCTTTTTGCATATGATTAATAGATAAATTCTTCAGGTCCAGAAATTTATTTTAGGATTTTATGATTTCCAGAAGTATACGTTTGATCCAGATTACTATAGACTGTTATGTTTTAGACAGATTCTGTTTTCGATGTGTTGTTTGCTTATATTGATGAATCTATAGCTAGTAAAATAGTTTATAAACCATAGAGAAGTTGGAATACAGTAGGTTTAACACCAATATAAATAAATAATGAGTTCATTACAGTACCTTGAAGTGGTCTTTTGTTTTCTTATACTAACGGAGCTTGCGAGTTTTCTGTTAAGTTTTGTGTTGTGAAGTTTCCAAGTTTTGGGTAAGGATTCGATGGACTATGGAATAAGGAGTGGCAAGAGCATAAGCTTGGGGATGCCCAAGGCACCCCAAGGTAATATTAAAGGACAACGAAGAGCCTAAGCTTGGGGATGCCCCAGAAGGCATCCCCTCCTTCGTCTTTGTTCATCGGTAGGGATGGCAATGGGTCAGGTTTGGGGCGGGTGGAGCTGGTCCAAATCCAACCCATGACCCATCTTCCTACCCTCTGCCCATCCACCAAATTATCCATGGGAAAAACTTGTGCCCATGTCCAAACCCACTGGATACCCACATACCCATGGAGCTCCATGGGCATAGAAAAGTCAGCATGAAGCCTTCCCAAAGAGAAAATTAACTCATCATCATTCACTCACAAATGACAACATGAGGTACATGCATAAGTAGGCAACAATTAATACGATGAGTCCTTAAGTGTGACATACTAGAGGTTGATTCTCCAGCATATAGCTCATGGAACAAGTTGCATATATCCTGCCATTTCCCATTGATTCCCTCTTTCTACTATCACTGGCATATGGCCCCACATGTCATACGGGTATCCATTGGATATCCATGGAGCATAAACTATAACCATGCCCAACCCGGCTGTTCATGGGTATCCATATCCATGGACCCATGGGCAAAAATTTGCTCCATACCCTTGCCCAACCGGGTCGGGTATCCATGGATATCCAGATCCGTGGATAAAATTGCCATCCCTATTCATCGGTAACTTTACTTGGAGCTATATTTTTATTCGCCACATGATATGTGTTTTGCTTGGAGCGTCATTTTATTTAGTTTTGCTTGCTATTTGAATAAAGTATCAAGGTCTGAAATTATTGAATGGGAGAGTCTTCACATAGTTGCACAATTATTCGACTACTCATTGATCTTCACTTATATCTTTCGGAGTAGTTTGTCATTTTCTCTAGTGCTTCACTTATATCTTTTAGAGCATGGTGGTAGTTTTATTTTGATGAAATAGATGAACTCTCATGCTTCACTTAGATTATTTTGAGAGTCTTAAATAGCATGGTAATTTGCTTAAAATCCTAATATGCTAGGTATTCAAGAATAATCAAATTCTCTTATGAGTGTGTTGAATACTAAGAGAAGTTTGATACTTGATGATTGTTTTGAGATATGAGGATGGTAATATTAGAGTCATGCTAGTTGAGTAGTTGTGAATTTGAGAAATACTTGTGTTGAAGTTTGTGATTCCCATAGCATGCACGTATGGTGAACCGTTATGTGATGAAGTCAGAGCATGATTTATTTATTGATTGCCTTCCTTATGAGTGGCGGTCGGGGAGGAGCGATGGTTTTTTCCTACCAATCTACCCCCCTAGGAGCATGCGCGTAATACTTTGTTTCGATAACTTGTAGATTTTTGCTAATGTTGAGTCCATGGATTATATGCACTTTTTCTCTCACCCTTCCACCTTTGCTAGCCTCTCTAATACTGCGCACCTTTCGCCGGTATCATACACCCACCATATAGCTTCCTCAAAACAGCCACAATACCTACCTATTATGTCATTTCCATAGCCATTCCGAGATATATTGCCATGCAACTCTCCACCATTCCGTTTATTATGACACACTCCATCATGGTCATATTGCATATCCCGGTACACCGCCGGAGGCATTCATATAGAGTCATATTTTGTTCTAAGTATCGAGTTGTAATCGTTGAGTTGTAAGAAAAATAAAAGTGTGATGATCATCATTTTTAGAGCATTGTCCCAGTGAGGAAAGGATGATGGAGACTATGATTCCCCCATAAGTCGGGATGAGACTCCGGACGAAAAATAAAAGAGGCCAAAGAAGCCCAAAAAAAGAGAAAAAAAGAGGCCATAAAAAAGAGAAAATGCCCAAATAAAAAAAATGAGAGAAAAAGAGAGAAGGGGCAATGCTACTATCCTTTTACCACACTTTTGCTTCAAAGTAGCACCATGATCTTCATGATAGAGAGTCTCCTATGTTGTCACTTTCATATACTAGTGGGAATCTTTCATTATAGAACTTCGCTTGTATATTCCAATGATGGGCTTCCTCAAAATGCCCTAGGTCTTCATGAGCAAGAAAGTTGGATGCACACCCACTTAGTTTCTTTTGAGCTTTCATAAATTTATAGCTCTAGTGCATCCGTTGCATGGCAATCCCTACTCACTCACATTGATATCTATTGATGGGCATCTCCATAGCCCGTTGATACGCCTAGTTGATGTGAGACTATCTTCTCCCTTTTTGTCTTCTCCACAACCACCACTCTATTGCACCTATAGTGCTATGTCCATGGCTCATGCTCACGTATTGCGTGAAAGATTGAAAAAGTTTGAGAACATCAAAAGTATGAAACAATTGCTTGGGTTGTCATCTGGGTTGTGCGTGATTTAAATATTTTGTGTGGTGAAGATGGAGCATAGCCAGACTATATGATTTTTTAGGGATAGCTTTCTTCGGCCATGTTATTTTGAGAAGACATAATTGCTTAGTTATTATGCTTGAAGTATTATTATTTCTATGTCAATATGAACTTTTGTCTTGAATCTTATGGATCTGAATATCCATACCACAATTAAGAAGAATCACAATGAAATTATGCCAAGTAGCACTCTGCATCAAAAATTCTGTTTTTATCATTTACCTACTCGAGGACGAGCAGGAGTTAAGCTTGGGGATGCTGATACGTCTCCAACGTATCTATAATTTTTGATTGCTCCATGCTATATTATCTACTGTTTTGAATGTTTATGGGCTTTATTATACCCAATCATATCATTTTTGGGACTAACCTATTAACCCAGAGCCCAGTGCCAGTTTCTGTTTTTACCTGTTTTAGGGTTTCGAAGAAAAGGAAAATCAAACGGAGTCCAATTGACCTGAAACTTCACGGAACTCATTTTTGGAAGGAAAGAAGCCCAGAAGACTTGGAGTGCATGTCGGGTGACCTGCGAGGAGGTCACGAGGCAGGGGGCGCGCCCACCCCCCTGGGCGCGCCCTCCACCCTCATGAGCCCCTCGTGGCCCCCCTGACGTACTTCTTCCGCCTATATATCTCCATATACCCTAAAACATCCGTGGGCATAATAGATCAGGAGTTCCGCCGCCAGAAGCCTCCGTAGCCACCGAAATCCAATCTAGACCCGTTCCGGCACCCCGCCGGAGGGGGAATCCTTCTCCGGTGGCCATCTTCATCATCCCAGTGCTCTCCATGACGAGGAGGGAGTAGTTCTCCCTCGGGGCTGAGGGTATGTACTAGTAGCTATGTGTTTGATCTCTCTCTCTCTCTCATGTTCTTGAGATGATATGATCTTGATGTATCGCGAGCTTTGCTATTATATTTGGATCCTATGATGTTTCTTACCCCTCTACTCTCTTGTAATGAATTGAGTTTCCCCTTTGAAGTAATCTTATCGGATTGAGTCTTTAAAGATTTGAGAACACTTGATGTATGTCTTGCCGTGCGTATCTGTGGTGACAATGGGATACCACGTGATTCACTTGATGTATGTTTTGGTGATCAACTTGCGGGTTCCGCCCATGAACCTATGCATAGGGGTTGGCACATGTTTTCATCGTGATTCTTCGGTAGAAACTTTGGGGCACTCTTTGAGGTCCTTTGTGTTGGTTGAATAGATGAATATGAGATTGTGTGACGCATATCGTATAATCATACCCACGGATACTTGAGGTGACATTGGAGTATCTAGGTGACATTAGGGTTTTGGTTGATGTGTGTCTTAAGGTGTTATTCTAGTACGAACTCTAGGGCTGTTTGTGACACTTATAGGAATAGCCCAACGGATTGATTGGAAAGAATAACTTTGAGGTGGTTTCGTACCCTACCATAATCTCTTCGTTCGTTCTCCGCTATCAGTGACTTTGGAGTGACTCTTTGTTGCATGTTAAGGGATAGTTATGTGATCCAATTATGTTATCATTGTTGAGGGAACTTACACTAGCGAAAGTATGAACCCTAGGCCTTATTTCCTAGCATTGCAATACCGTTTACGCTCACTTTTACCATTAGTTACCTTGCTGTTTTTATAATTTCATATTACAAATACCTTTATCTACCATCCATATACCACTTGTATCACCATCTCTTCGCTGAACTAGTGCACCTATACAATTTACCATTGTATTGGGTGTGTTGGGGACACAAGAGACTCTTTGTTATTTGGTTGCAGGGTTGCTTGAGAGAGACCATCTTCATCCTATGCCTCCAACGGATTGATAAACCTTAGGTCATCCACTTGAGGGAAATTTGCTACTGTCCTTCAAACCTCTGCACTTGGAGGCCCAACAACGTCTACAAGAAGAAGGTTGTGTAGTAGACATCACACAACAGCTGCCACTAAGCCAGGAATGAAGCAGAAGGTTCCTGCCAAGAGAGTTCCCATGTCAAAAGCTAGAACATCCACTCAAGAGACTTTGGGATCTGCACCCAAAGGACAGGTTGTGGCAGAAAAGAAAAGGAAGGAAAGGGTCAAGAAGACCACTGCCAGAGTGCTTGGCAGATCTTCAATAATGAAAGATTCTGAAGAAGAGGAAGAGGAAGAGGATGCAGCACCAGCACCCAAAGCTCAAAAGCTTATGGGAGATGCTATAAGGGCAGGGGCTGCTCCATCTAAGCCTAAGACTGCTCCTAAGATTGCTGCTCCAGCTTCAAAGCCAAAACCCAAGAGGAGCACCAGGAACATCCCTGCTGAGGCGAAGAACAAGGCCCTAATGCATCAAGTTGCTGAAGAAGAAGATGATTCTGTTGTTTTGAGGAAGTTGAAGCCCAAAATTCCATATCATAATGATGCTCACCCAGTTGCAGAGAACATGAAAATCAGAAAGGATTCATGATTAAGGCTATGGAGAGAGTCTGATCCGTATGCCACCAGGAGAAGGACTGCTGTGGACTACAAGTTCCATACAAAGGAACAACAGGACTTCTATGAGACTATCTTACTTGACAAGAATCCCATAGTGTTTGACATGAGATGGGTTGATTGGAAATTCATTGAGGAAAATTAAGATCACATCCCTGTTGTATATGACAGCTTCAAGGCATGTGGTGTTGATGAGTTTGTGGCTCAGAAGCTCACAAAATGGAATGATGAGCTCATTATGCAGTTCTACTCCACAACTCATTTCTACCCAGACGGAAGGATTGTCTGGATGTCTGAAGGTACTAGGTACCAGTCAACAACTGAAGAATGGGCAAAATTAATCAATGCTCCTGGGGAGAGTGAAGATGACTTGGATGTCTATGCCAAGAAGAAGAAGGATCACAACACCATGGCACATATGTACAAAGAGATCCCAGATGCTGCTTTTGAGACACACAAGTTTGGATCAGTACATTACCTTCTATCAGGTTTGCCAACAATCAACTGGATCCTCAGGCACACTCTCTTGGCAAAGTCAGGTGATCACAAGATGATCAGAGGCCATGCAATTAATTTGCTTCACATATTTGATGTGCCTCAAAATTTCAAAGTCATGAGCCTAATTGTGGAAACCATTAAGAGAACAGCTGCAGATCAGAAGAGAAGTTGTGGGTATGCACCACAGATCCAGGTGCTAATCAACTCCAAGATGGGCACTAGCACATATCTCTTGGACAAGGAACACATGCCCATCTACCCAGATTTTGAGGACAACACTATGGTGATGGATGAAAATGAACCATCTTCTGTGCAAGCACAAGAGAAGAGGGAGAAGGCAAGGGCTGAAAAGGCTGCAAAGATGCCAACCACTAATGAGGCATCTCAGTATCTTCTGAGAGCAAGCAAGATCAGCTTGGCTACTTGATTGCCTCCACTATGAGGATTGAGAAGGGATTGGCTACCCTGACTCAAAACCAGGAAAGCTTGGAGAGGATCATGGAGTAGAAGTTCTATGACTTAGATGTGAAGGTCACTGAGATCTAGTCCATTGTTGAGCAACTTCAGGATGAAGTGCAAGAGAAGTAGGGAAAGTCTACCACTGATGCTTTTGCTAGAGTGCCCAGAGGACAGAGATCTGTTGCAGTGCTTGTTACAGACACTAGAGCAACTTCATCTGCACCAGCTACAGCTTCAGTGCCACCAGCTCCAGCACCCACTCCACCAACTCCATCTACATCAACAGATGCCTTTGTCCTTGGCGTGTTATCTACACCACCACCTGAAGACCAAGCCTGAGAGTCGATCTAGCACTATGCATTTTTATGAACTTTTTGGTAACTTGTTGCCAAAGGGGGAGAAAATGTATAGATCATAGGCTTCGAGAGAGAGTGTTGCTTTTTGTTCTCTCTTTTTGTTTGGTGGTTAAACTTTGTTTATTTGCTTCTTTGAGATACTTTATGATTTTGTGTGATACTTGGATGATCATGTGTTTGATCATATGCTACCTTAATGCTTGTTGGATGACATTATCTTTTTATATCCCCATATGATCATTCACTTTGCTTGGTGATGAGTGCATGTATTTCATTATTATCATTTTGAGCGCTCCACCAAGATGTATGTGACATGGAAGAGTAACGCATGATCCTAACTCATTGTGCATTTGCAGTCCAAAGCAAATCTTAAACTATGCACAAATTTAGGGGGAGCTCTTGCTTTTCACATACTTCTCAAAGCGACAATGTTTTTCACTCTTATTATTATTTGTCGAAGCTTTGATCTATATGTTGTCATCAATTACCAAAAAGGGTGAGATTGTAAGTGCAACTATACCTTGGTGGTTTTGGTAATTCCTAACAACATATAGCTCATTGAGCTAATGCTATTTCAAGATTAATATCTTTGGAAAGCTCAATGATTGGCATGGCATGGATGAGAAAAGTGGACCCCTCAAAATGCTAAGGACAAAAGGATTGGCTCAAGCTCAAAGCTCAAGACTCTAAATTTTCTATTTTAGTGATCCAAGATCACATTGAGTCTATAGGAAAAGCCAATACTATCAAGTAGGGATGAGGTGTTTCTTAATGAGGCTCTTGCTCAAAATGCTTAATGATATGCTCCAAAGCCCTCAACTACTTTCTCACATCCACATATGACCTAAACCAAAAGTCAAACTCGGCCCCACCGATTCTTTCTATCCAGCGCCACCGAGTTCAAATGTCATAGCCACTGCCACAAACCCTAGTCAAATCGGTCTCACCGATAGGGATCTCGGTCTCACCGAGATGGGATTGTAATCTCTCTGTTTCCCTTCATACATTTCGGTCTTACCGAGATGACCGATCGGTCCCACCAAGATTGCAATGTAAACTCTCCATTTCCCCTTCATAATGTTTCGGTCTCACCGAAATGAGCGATCGGTCCCACCGAGTTTACCTGACCAACTCTCTGGTTAGCTTATTACCAAAATCAGTCTCACCGAGTTTGTGTAATCGGTCTCATCGAGATTACGTTATGCCCTAACCCTAACCATATCGGTCCTACCGAGTTGCATGTCGGTCCGACCGAAAACCCTAACGGTCACTACCTTTGCTGAATCGGTCTGACCGAGTTTATCAATTCGGTCCCATCGAGATTGGCAAGGTGTGTGTAACTATTAGATTTTGTGTGGAGGCTATATATACCACTCCACCACCTCATCATTCGTGGAGAGATCCATCAGAACAAACCTACACTTCCAACTTACTTTTTCTGAGAGAGAACTACCTACACTTGTGTTGAGGCCAAGATATTCCATTCTTATCATATGAATCTTGATCTCTAGCCTTCCCCAAGTTGCTTTCCACTCAAATCTTCTTTCCACCAAATCCATATCCTGTGAGAGAGACAGAGAGTTGAGTATTGGGGAGACTATCATTTGAAGCACAAGAGCAAGGAGTTCATCATCAACACACCATTTGTTACTTCTTGGAGAGTGGTGTCTCCTAGATTGGCTAGGTGTCACTTGGGAGCCTCCGACAAGATTGTGGAGTTGAACCAAGGAGTTTCTAAGGGCAAGGAGATCGCCTGCTTCGTGAAGATCTACCGCTAGTGAGGCAAGTCCTTCGTGGGTGACGGCCATGGTGGGATAGACAAGGTTGCTTCTTCGTGGACCCTTCGTGGGTGGAGCCCTTCATGGACTCGCGCAGCCGTTACCCTTCGTGGGTTGAAGTCTCCATCAATGTGGATGTACAATAGCACCACCTATCGGAACCATGACAAAAACATCCATGTCTCCCATTGCGTTTGAATCCTCCAAACCCTTCCCTTTACATTCTTGCAAGTTGCATGCTTTACTTTCCGCTGCTCATATACTCTTTGCATGATTGCTTGAATTGTCTTAAGATTGCTTGACTTGTACAAAGTTTCTAAAATCAGCCAAGAACTAAAATTGGGAAAAGGATAAGTTTTTATTTGGTCAAGTAGTCTAATCACCCCCTCTCGTGGAATTGTCACAGCAGATATCCTTAGTGTCAGGACTTAGTCGCGAGGCCAACACATCTATGTGGTAGCTTGAGAGGGGTTGAGCGGGACGAGAGACGCGATGTTTTTACCCAGGTTTGGCCCCTAACGGTGGAGGTAAAAGCCTACATCCCGCTCCATTGATATTGATGATGATGACCATGGTTACAAGATTGCTCTATCTCGAGAGTTGTTGTCTAAACCTAACTTGTCCAACTCGTGAAACTTGTGAATCTTGTCCCTTTTGGGGAGCCCTGCCCCTCCTTATATATGTTGGAGGGGCGGGTTACATGTAGAGTCCTATTAGGATTAGGACTAGTCTATCTCTAATACAAACCGGATACAAGTCCAGGTCTTAGCTCCTAGTAAGTTAATATTCCTCCTGCCTTTCCTCTTAAACCGCCCCACCATTAAACGTGAACCGGCCTTCTAGGTCTTGGGCCTTGTCATCTGTCTGTCCAGCCCGCCGGATCACCAGTGAGTCATAATAACCAGGTGGGTTGCTTGTAAACCGCCAGGTCAAGGCGGGTTGCCAGTAACTCGCCAAGTGTCAACAGGGTCTTCAGATAATCCGCCACGTCCGGCCGGGTTAACTTCCGGCCGGTTTACACCGCCAACCGTGTAAACCGCCAATCCTCTGGTGGTTTACCAATGAAACGCCTAGTCCGGCTGGGTTATACTTTCGACCGGTTTACGCCGTGGGGTATATCCCCGACATTAGCCCCCTAGTTTAGTTTGGATTTATTCATGGTAAACTTATGCTGCAAAATAAACACAAGAACAAATTTGATAGGTTATGCTCCGGGTTAAGAATTTTGTTAAACCGGTACCTGATCATCCTTAAGTCCTTGTTATTTCCTCCTTCTGGGAAATCCGGGTCAACAGACCAGCTTCATAATCAATTTGCCGACATTGGTTTGTCACCGAGAAATATTGTGAAGAATAACTCCTTTGACTCAGCTCCCAAAGCGCTGGTTTAAGAAATATGGGTCTGAAAATACTTATCTGATATTCAGCCGGTTTGAAGATGTAAAACTTGCCGGTTTAATATTACCAAAATGGCCGGTTTATAAATATTGATGGCGCCGGGTCATAATTGTTGTCGACACTGGGTCATGTAATTGATCTTCCTGATTGCTCAAAACTGATAAAATGAAGATGTTCCTCCTTTATATGCATAATACATGTAGCCCCCAAGTCTTAAGAGGAGAACATAGTGATAACTTAAGACTTGCTCCAATAAGTGTTTCAACCTTGAAGAAATCCGGTTTGTTCATCTCAATTATATAAACTGAATACTCCATATATGTAGCCCCCAAGTGCCAGGTTGTCATGCTTGCAGCAACCTGGGACTTGTAATTGCTTATAAAAACTTCAATCAGTGTAGCCCCCAAGGGTCGGTTCAGTAAGATAATATTGAGCTGGGACTTTATATATACTTCATTGAAAATAATATCATATGATGTAACTCCCATCATGGGGCTTGAACCCACGTCCACAAGGTTAAGAGCTTTGTGCTTTACTAACTGATGAGTGGACCCTTCAATATAATGGATAAAAACTTGTGTACCTTGAATTGCTGACATGAGCAATTGGTAGCCCCCAAGGGCTGGCTCATTATAATATGATGAGTCGGGTCTTCAATAAGACTAAAAATGACTTGGCATTAGCCCCCAAGTGTCATGATGCATGCTTGCAGCGACATAAGACTTGCATGTAATCTCGATTTGAATAATGTAGCCCCCAAGTGCCGGGTTGTAAGCCTGCAGCGACTCGGGACTATTCCTTCCATTGTAGAATAAATCATATCCTTTGATAAAATAATAGACATTGCACTATAGCAACTTTGAAAACTCAATAATACCAGTTATTAATAACCATAAAAATCCAGTCATGTTGGCTATTGAAGATAATATAATCCGGTATGAAAACCTTATTCATTCAATATCATAATGAAAATCCAGCCAAGTTTGGTTATTTGAATAATATAACCCAATGATTTATAAGCGCATGATTCCAATGGTGCAATCCAAATATATATACTGGCGACTTATAGTCCAAGCCAGGCCGGTTTAACAAGCCTGTTTCTGCATACAACAAGTTTAAAGTGTCCTGGCGGTTTACCGCCGGACGGGTCATAATGCCCAACATATAACCCGGGTTTATAACCAAGGCTGCACTAAAGAATAATCAAATATGAAATATATCATACCTGTGACATTGAATCATATTGTTGGTTTTACCAATTTTTTGTAGTAAGGGTGATAACCCAAATCTCGAGTACGGATAACTCCTTCCATATTGTGCCGGTTTATGATAAAACCGTGCCGGGTTGTGATAAACACCGTGTTACTCCATAAGAAGATGTTAACAACAAGGATCAAACCGGGCAAATAGTCTCCGGATTGACCTGAACTGTGTTCCGTCAATTGATTGGTTGAAAACTTTGTCGGTTTAAAAAACGCAATAAACAGAAAGAAATATCTTTCAAAGAAAAATGCGAAGCAAAAGCAATGACAAAACCGTTTGCAAAAAAGGTTTATTTGAGGTGATCAGATGGCGTTACCATGGCGGAACACGAGCAAGCTCCCGTTAGGTGTAACTATGGTTCTAGTCAGCCAGGTCCCCAAATGAAACCGTGGCATTTATGCCGATCAAGTGGCATGACAATGGTTCGGGTTCGACCAAGCCCCCAAGTGATTCTGTGGCCTTAGGCCGATCAAGAGGCATGACTGGTTTAGACGTGACCAAGTCCCCAAGTGATCTGGTGGCTCTCGCCTATCAAGAGGTATGGTATTGGTTCGGACACGACCAATCCTCCAAGTGATATAACATGATGCTTTTAAAAAGCGAACTCAAGGGGTAAACCGGAGGCCTCTTTAGAACAACTCCGTGTAACCACACATGATGTAAAAGAACAGAGACCCTGCTTTATGAAGCAGAAGCCCCCATGTGATCAATAATATGCCAGGCTAGTAAGGCAGGATACCCATGTTTGAACTGCGCATCCTGGCAGCAGGTCCTCTTCCGCAATTTTTAACTTTTTGCAAGAGATAAATTCTTCTTGAACCGAGATCTTGAACCGGATATTGAGTGCTTCAAAGCTTTGTGGGAGATATCTTTCCCTTGAACGTATTGGGGTTCTTGACTTCACTGAAAACCAGCAACGTTTGCTAAGTCATATCATTGTAGCCCCCAAGTCTCAAGGTGACTCGAGGAGTTGGCTTGAGATTCTCCATATTTGACCGTGATATAAACCGGCATAACTTGTATATCATTGGTGTTGATAGCACGATGTGAATCCACAGAAGGTTGAGGTGACTGCGGCGGGTTGTAAATGATCCTGTATGAGCCGTGTCAGCAACTCGGCCAATGGTTCCTTCCAACTGGTGATTTGAAGTTAACCAAACTGTAGTGGCGGCGACTTGTTCGCCTGCCCATTGAACCATCCAGTGCAGACGGTGGCTGAATGATAATTTGCCTTCAATTTATTGAAAGAAATCCAGGCTACGCAAGCAGTGACTTGCTCATACTCAATAAACAGTTCATGCAGACAGGTGCGGTCCGGTATGTCGATGTAGACCGGGCCGTGAGAGACGGACAACAAAGATGACCGCAGCATCAGAGGTAGTTCCGACAGATGAGTCGGCCGCGGCACTGTAAGCCGGTGCGGACGGAGAAGATCAGCACCAACGTCGTAAACCGTCACGGACGGGCGAGTTAACCGCGGGCGCGGTCCCAGCAAGCTGATGTAAACTGCTCCGGCTGGGACAGTAACTTGCGCACGTTCATTCACCGGATGGTTGATACAGACGAAACGCCGGTGCAGAGCATTGCTAGCGCGTGCTACGTTCCCGTAATATAACGCCTCATTTGTAATGAACAATTGTCCTGCGTCAAAAAATATCACATGCCAAAGTAATTGTTCTTTGATAAAAATGATATATATCAAAAATAATCAGAAAAGATAGCACCTGATATTTCTTGTTGGATGAATGTGGATACTGGATCAAAAATATATTCAATGTACGATGTGGCCCTTGCACTGTATCCCCTTTTCTGAGTAATGACTGTGTTTGAGTGCTTTGAAATCCTGAATGCACCTCAAGTGTTCATTGCTACTTGGTACATGCAAACAGTACTGCTACCAGTGCTGGAGAGAATATTTTAAACGAGAATGCCCCGTATCCCTTAGTCTGTCTTGTCCCCACAAGCTCAGCTCAAGTTTGACAAAACAAATCCAGTGTGGTAGAGAAGTAGTACATAGCGCGCATATACGTCAAGCGGGCCATCAGGTGTGAGGGCAGCTCAGCAGTGCCAGCAGGTTAGAGGGGGTGGAGCTCCGGTGAGTCACACACACATCACAGCGGTAGCGGTGGTAACCGGTTTGCGGCGATTTTGCAGTCGTATAAAAAGGCAGCAACATGAGTAGCGGCTTCGGAGGATGGCTCCGGTGGCGGGTTGAAGAAGCGCGGCTGTGGGTCAATGATGACGACCCAAAGGAGGCAAGGCGCGGCTTGAACCGGCGATGGGTTGGAGTGGCGTGGCTGCGGGTTAATGATGACGACCCAGAGGAGGCGAGGCACGGCTGAACCGGCGACGGGTTGGAGTGGCGCGGCTGCTGCCGGTTCAGCGGGCACGGGCGCCGGCAGGCACGGCGGATTAGAGCAGCGGTGACTCGAGGACGCTCTAGCAACGGCGGCGCGTGGCGGATACAACCAGCTTGAGTGTAGCGGCTTGAGGCCAGTCGTAGGGGCGCAGACCAGCGGACCGATCGTGACACGAGGGAGGGCCACAACGGGTTGATGAGTTTGGAACGCGCCGGTAGCTTGGCAGCGGAGGCGCGCTAGCGATAGCGGCTCGAAGCGACGCGCTGATGGTCCGGCAGCGACAGTTTGAAGGCAGACTCGGCTCGAGGCAGACGCAGAGCGACACCGAGGCCGGGTTGCTGTGGCCATGGCCATCCACGGCAAAAGGTAGCGGTCCGGAATCGAGGTGGAGGTGACGGGACATCGGACTAGCAGGCGGGTCTGGCGTTGGCGAATCCGGGTCGGCTTGGTTGACTCTTTCCGAGTCCTTATGATAGTCTTCTTTTCTTACTTGGTAATCCAGCCAGGCTCCTGTCTCGTCGAGACTTGTAAAATTTTTGTTGCTGCGATGCTAGTCTTTTTGGCTGAAGATCATAATCCTGAGCCTGATTCGAACAACTTTATTATCAGCATACCTATTCAACTCAGGTGAACCGGCAGGCAGTTTGTCCATACGCTGAGCAAATCGGAGGAGGTCCGGATCAGCAAAGCACTCGAAGTCGCGGCGGCTCAAAGTATAGCTGACTCCAGATGGGACCCGAAGAGCATTGTTTTCTCCAATGAGCAGGCACACGTAAGGCATCAGTTTACTCGGACGCATCCTTCCATCGGCTGCAGCTTTGTCCAATATTGTTGCTTCGTGCTAGTTCTTCTTTATCCGTAAATTGCAAACTTCTCAAACCCTAAGATTGATCCCTTAGAAAAACCCCTCCAAGAACTCAACACCACCGTGCGCAGGCCCCACGGTGGGCGCCAACTGTCGTGGAATTGTCACAGCAGATATCCTTAGTGTCAGGACTTAGTCGCGAGGCCAACGCGTCTATGTGGTAGCTTGAGAGGGCTTGAGCGGGACGAGAGACGCGATGTTTTTACCCAGGTTCGGCCCCTTACGGTGGAGGTAAAAGCCTACATCCTGCTTCATTGATATTGATGATGATGACCATGGTTACAAGATTGTCTATCTCGAGAGCTGTTGTCTAAACCTAACTTGTCCAACTCGTGAAACTTGTGAATCTTGTCCCTTTTCGGGAGCCCTGCCCCTCCTTATATATGTTGGAGGGGCGGGTTACATGTAGAGTCCTATTAGGATTAGGACTAGTCTATCTCTAATACAAACCGGATACAAGTCCAGGTCTTAGCTCCTTGTAAGTTAATATTCCTCCTGCCTTTCCTCTTAAACCGGCCCACCATTAAACATGAACCGGCCTTCTGGGTATTGGGCCTTGTCATCTGTCTGTCCCGCCCGCCGGATCACCAGTGAGTCATAATAACCAGGTGGGTTGCTTGTAAACCGCCAGGTCAAGGCGGGTTGCCAGTAACTTGCCAAGTGTCAGCGGGGTCTTCAGATAATCCGCCACGTCCGCCGGGTTAACTTCCGGCCGGTTTACACCGCCAATCGTGTAAACCGCCAATCCTCTGGTGGTTTACCAATGAAACGCCTAGTCCGGCCGGGTTATACTTCCGGCCGGTTTACGCCGCGGGGTATATCCCCGACACCCCCCTCTAGACATACTTTTGATCCTACAAGATGTTTTATAGATGTTTGGGGATGATCCGGATCCAACGGTAACGATAGTCCGGTTTGGGTTCGGAGAAGTTTCGGACACGGGCGAAGGGTCGATGCACTATGCAAAGAGGGGTTAGGCGAATGAGGTCAAGTGTGTGGTTGGACTGAGAAGAGAGGGGGGGGGGATGCAACCCGGCAACCGTTTTCGGAGACCGGAAACGTCCGACAATAGACCGGCTATATTGCCGCTATAGTTATCTATTGGAGCCTCAAACGGACTCCGAACGCGATGAAACTTGGCAGGCGGCCTACCTACAACATAACAAGACTGCATGCCCACTTTCAACCCATTCTGATAACATTTTCTGGCCACTTATTAAATAATATTTCGGACGTGCCCCGGGCACGTGCGAGTGTGTCTGGGCTCAGAATGGACAACGGAAAGAACTGGGAGACCCGGACGAATGCAAGTTTTGAAAACATGATGATGCAATGCACATGATGACATGGCATGATGCAACACACAAGGAAAAGACAAGGCAACAACAGCGAATAACTCAAAGATGCCTGGCGCAACGGACTCGAGGCGTTACAGCAAGGCAACATATGCACGATATGACTAACATCATCATGCCAAGTTAGAGCAAACACCTTAGGGGGTGAATAGGAGTGGTCAGCTACATCTAAATCCGCC
>NC_041392.1:316971447-316994052 GCF_002162155.2 Triticum dicoccoides | reverse complement strand
ACCCACCATGGAGCGATGTCTACATGCCATTGTATTCCCGCGCAAAACTCTTCTCTTTTTCTCTATATGTTCAGCATGACTGTGTACAATATCTGACATGCATACAAGAAATATAGTGAGATTATGTAATGAAACATGCAGAAATCTAGAGTGATGGTAATAACCAGTGGATGGATCCAAAAATAATGATAGCAGGCTGATGATTGCTTTAATTTAATAAAAAAATAGATGATGATTGCTTTACTATTTGTTTCCCACGCAAGATGAACAACATAGGCATATACCCTAGGTGAACCAGATAATAGACAGAGATACTATTCATTGCCACCTCGATATGTGCCCCACAACTAATTTAGAACTCAAGTTTGAACATTAATTTGGACCTGACTTGGAGTCTAAGAGGTGAACATGATGATAAAGTAGTAGGTAACATTAAGCAATGCATAACATAAGTAGAAACAAAAGAGTGCAACCTCTCGTGTGGACCCGTGTACTCATCAGGTTCATCTGCTGAGTCGATAATGGTGATGCCGTTTCTTGGGTGTCGGCGGCAGGGAAAGAGATCTGTGGCGGCGAAAGATGGTCAGGAGTTGTGATGTATGGTTTGGTGGATGCTTCTGTCGGAGGAGCAGCTCAGGTGAGGTGGACAACGTCGCGCCAGGAGCAAGGCAAACCACACAAAGTTTTCTTCGACACCTACCTGTAACTGAAGTAATTCTGTAAGGGCTCATTTGGCTTGCATGATTCTAAAAACGCAGTGATAGGGAAAACACTGGAATAGGATAGGAATGCACATGGGAAGCAGAGCATTTGTGAACACATGACTTCTGTCAACTTGGGTGTTTGGTTCATAGGAATTGGAAAAGTAGAAGAATGCAAGGAAACATGGAAAAAATAAAGTGAAACCATATGAAAGCATGTACAGTTAGAATATTATTCTGCCACTAATGCACTTGGTCTTGTTTTCATGCATAGGATTTTGAAAAGTAGTTCCAGGTGGTTGTTTTTCTCCATTCATTTCAACAAAATGAATGAATAATTGAATAGTAGAGTGCCATAGGAAAATTTCCTATTGCTATGTTTTTCCTTTGAACCAAAATAGCCCTAATGGCTCGACATGAATGTAGAGTAATAAGTGATGGGACAAGTGTACAACCTCTTTGCCGTAGTCGTGTCGACCTCGACATCATTGGGTTGGTCGCTGAAGAAGTTGAGGCAGAGGTGGCTGTCGGAGGTGTGGAGGAAGATATGAGGAATCTATAGACGGCGTCCAGGGGCACTGCTCTGTTCTGATGGATAGTTCCGTCGCTGAAGCAGCTCCTGCGAGCCGTACGACGTCGAGGCTGAAGCAGCACAAGACATACATCATTAATCTCAAGTGGGATTCTAATAGCATCTCCAATAGATGACATAAAATACATTACCGAAAATTGATAGATGTAAAATTTACATCACTAAAAACCACCAGACTACAACAGATGAGGTAAAAACTGTTGACTCTAAACTTAACTGTCGAAACAGAAGTTTACTATGGAAATCTAAATGTTACTGTCGAAACTGAATGCAATGGTAGCTGAGAAGCACTTCACATGTAGTTTAGGGAGGGCCTGGGGTTCATCTTCAACCTGGGCCGCCAGCCACCACTGGCCGAACTTCCGGCCCCCACCGCCCGCGGCAGGCGCCGCTCCCGCGCCGCCTCGCCGCCCCGAAACCACTCCCCAGCGCCGGTCTGCCGCTGCCCCAGTCAGTCCTCTAGGCCCCCCGTGCCGAGCTGTTTCTCCGGCAATTCCCACACCACCGCCCCACCACCGTGCCCCCACCACCGGCGACCACCGCCCCACCCTAAGCCCTAAGATAGATAGTGGGGTACCTATCCGGCGATCCCCCCTTCCCGCTGCGGGTGGTTCTTCCTTAACTCCGGCAAGCCCCCATACCCCCTAAAAATCGACTGACCCAAAAGTCGATTCAATCAACTGAAGTGTAGCCAAATCGGAGCAGCAGCAGCAGCGCGAGCGAGCGAGCAAGCGAGAGCCGGAACAGCAGCAGCAGGATGAGCGAGCGAGAGCCGGAGCAGCTGCTGCAGCGCGAGCAAGCGAGAGCCGGAGCAGCTGCTGCAGCGCGAGCAAGCGAGAGCCGGAGCAACAGTAGCAGATCCGACTGGTATGGCCGCCACCACCGAAGGGTGAAAGTGTAACTATCCCTAGGTGGTTTTGGTAATTCATAACAACATATAGCTCGTTGAGCTAATGCTATTCCAAGATGATTATTTCTGGAAAGCTCAATGATTGGCATGGCATGGATGTGAAAGTGGAACCCTCAAAATGCTAAGGACAAAGGATTGGCTCAAGCTCAAAAGCTCAAGACTCTTCATTTTATATTTTAGTGACCCAAGATCACATTGAGTCTTTAGGAAAAGCCAATACTATCAAGGAAGGATGAGGTGTTTCTTAATGAGCCTCTTGCTTCATGTGCTTAGTGATATGCTCCAAAACCCTCAACTACTTTCCCATATCCACATATGACCTAAACCCTAAGCCAAACTCGGTCCTACGGATTCTTTCTATCCGGCGCCACCGAGTTTCATTTGCCATAAGCCACTGCCAAACCCTAGCAATTCGGTTCTACCGATAGGGATCTCGGTCTCACCGAGATGGGATTGCTACCTCTGTGTTTCCCTTTCGTAACTTTTCGGTCTCACCGAAAGAGCGAATCGGTCCCACCGAGATTGCAATGTAAATTCAGTGTTTCCTTTTTGTAACTTTTCGGTCTCACCGAAAGAGCAAATCGGTCCCACCGAGTTTGCCTGACCAACTCTCTGGTTAGCTAATTACCAAAATCGGTCTCACCGAGTTTGTGTAATCGGTCTCACCGAGATTACGTTATGCCCAAACCCTAACCATATCGGTCCTACCGAGTAGCATGTCAGTCCCACCGAAAATCTCTAACGGTCACTAGGTTTACCTTTTCGGTCCGATCGAGTTTTTTGATTCGGTCCCACCGAGATTGGAAAACTGTGTGTAACGGTTGGATTTTGTGTGGAGGCTATATATACCCCTCCACCTCCTCTTCATTCGTGGAGAGAGCCATCAGAACACATACACAATTCCAACTCATATGTTCTGAGAGAGAACCACCTACTCATGTGTTGAGACCAAGATATTCCATTCCTACCATATGAATCTTGATCTCTAGCCTTCCCCAAGTTGCTTTCCACTCAAATCTTCTTTCCACCAGATCCAAATCCTATGAGAGAGAGTTGAGTGTCGGGGAGACTATCATTTGAAGCACAAGAGCAAGGAGTTCATTACCTACACACCATTTGTTACTTCTTGGAGATTGGTGTCTCCTAAATTGGCTAGGTGTTACTTGGGAGCCTCCGACAAGATTGTGGAGTTGAACCAAGGAGTTTGTAAGGGCAAGGAGATCGCCTACTTCGTGAAGATCTACCGCTAGTGAGGCAAGTCCTTCGTGGGCGATGGCCATGGTGGGATAGACAAGGTTGCTTCTTCGTGGACCCTTTGTGGGTGGTTGCTTCTTCGTGGACCCTTCGTGGATGGAGCCCTCCGTGGACTCGCGCAACCGTTACCCTTTGTGGGTGGAGCCCTACGTGGACTCGCGCAACCGTTACCCTTCGTGGGTTGAAGTCTCCATCAACGTGGATGTAGGATAGCACCACCTATCCGAACCACGGGAAAAACATCCGTGTCTCCAATTGCGTTTGAATTCTCCAAACCCTTCCCTTTACATTCTTGCAAGTTGCATGCTTTACTTTACGCTGCCAATATACTCTTTGCATGCTTTCTTGAATTGTGTGATGATTGCTTGACTTGTCCTACAATAGCTAAAATCTGCCAAGAACAAAAATTGGGAAAAGGTTAAGTTTTTATTTGGTCAAGTAGTCTAATCACCCCCCTCTAGACATACTTTCGATCCTACAAGTGGTATCAGAGCTTTGGTCTCCATTTGCTTTGATCTCCATAGCTTTTGGTGGTCATAGCCTTGGTTTCACAACCTAGGAGAGTATGGCGTCTAGCGAGGGAAATTATCACCGTAGAGGTCCTTACTTTGATGGTACTAATTTTGCTAGTTGGAAGCATAAAATGAAAATGCATATTCTTGGACATAACCCCACCGTTTGGGCTATTGTGTGTGTTGGTTTGCAAGGTGACTTCTTTGATGGGAAAGAACCAAACCGTGAAGCTACCGCGGATGAGTTGAAGATGTTTCAATACAATGCTCAAGCTTGTGATATTCTCTTCAACGGATTGTGCCCCGAAGAATTCAACAAAATCAGCCGTCTTGAGAATGCAAAGGAAATTTGGGACACTTTGATTGATATGCACGAAGGTACCGACTCCGTCAAGGAATCCAAGTTGGATGTGCTTCAAAGTCAACTTGACAAGTTCAAAATGAAGGATGGTGAAGGTGTCGCTGAAATGTACTCTAGGCTTGCTCTCATCACAAATGAGATTGCCGGCTTAGGAAGTGAAGAGATGACCGATAGATTCATCATCAAGAAGATTCTAAGAGTCTTGGATGGAAAATATGATACCGTGTGCACATTGATCCAAATGATGCCCAATTACAAAGATCTCAAGCCAACGGAGGTGATTGGAAGAATTGTTGCTCATGAGATGTCACTTAAGGATAAAGAGGAACTTCACAACAAATCAAGTGGTGCCTACAAGGCCTCATGTGAAGCCCCTACATCATCAAGTGAGAAACAAAACTTCAATGAAGAATTGAGCTTAATGGTGAAGAACTTCAACAAGTTCTACAAGAGTAGAAGCAAAGATAGAAGCTTCAAGTCAAGGTCCTACAATGACACAAGATCTTCTAGTCGAGAGCGAAACTGCTACAGTTGTGGAAGACCCGGACACTATTCCAATGGGTGTACGGCTCCCTACAAGAGAAGAGAAGATTCTCCAAAAAGAAGAAGCAAAGAATCACCACCAAGAGAGAGAAGGAGTAGAGATGATCGTTATGAACGAAGATACTCACGGAGAAGCAAGGATTCGGAAAGGAAGGAAAAATCATCAAGGAGCTACACAAAATGAAGACATCAAGCTCATGCTGGTGAATGGGTATCCAGCTCCGACTCCGACAGCCACTCCGAGAGAAGTTATCACTCCGATTCCGAAGATACTCAAGATGAAGGTGTTGCCGGTCTAGCACTTGTGTCAACCAACTCCTACGACATCATTGACTCACCAAATGAAGGAATTGGAAGATGCTTCATGACCAAAGGTCCTAAGGTAACACACCCCGAGTATGTTGATTTCAATAGTGATGAAGATGACTTGTTAGGTGATGATTTGCTTGTTGACAACTCTAGTGATGAATACTATGATGAAACGTCAATTAATCATGCTAATCAAGATAAAACGAATGACAATGATAAGGAGAAGATTGAGGCTCTAACTAAAGAACTAAACACTCTTAAGTTAGCTCATGAAACTATCTTCAAAGATCATCGAGAACTTTTAAGAGCTCATGAGAAATTACGCTTTGAAAAGCTCAATCTTGAGCAAGAGCATGAGTTCTTAAAAGCAATCAATGATGATCTCCGCAAGAAAAGTTCTCCTTACATTGCCAAGCATTTACTCTTATCCACTTACATGCCTCAAGTCAAGTCTAGTAACAAGAACAAGAAAGATTCTTCCTCTAGCAGTAACAATGATCATGCTAAATCCAATATTGTTGCTTCTAGTAGTTCTCTTGATTCCACTAATGATTCTCTTAGCCAAGTTACACTTGAGCAAGAAAATAGCTTATTGAAGGGAACTATAGAGAAAGGAGTGTACAAAAGCCTTGCCGGGAGTAAGCAATTCGAGGAAATTGTGCGCAAGCAAGGAATGCACCGGAAGAATCAAGGTGTTGGTTTTGAACAAAAGTTCAATGCCAATGGAGTTGAGTGGGAAGAAGATCAATACCCCAAGACAAAGTTTGTTCCTCAACAAGAAAAGTATGATACTTCTTTCAAGGGGACACAAGCTCAAGATGATCTTCCACCACAAGACTACAAGCAAAAAGGAAAGGACAAGCTTCAAGAGGAAATTGATGCATTTGAAGAAGCTCCTAAGACCTTAGTCAAGTGGATTCCCAAGACTACTTCAAGTTCCACTTCATCAAGTGCGACTAAAACTCCAAGGATTCCCATTAAGATGGTGTGGATCCAAAAGAAGAAGAACTAGAGAGTTCTTGAGGGTGACTCCGCCAACATACTTCACTCTTATCATTTTGGCAAGAACAAGTGCAATCAACTTCCACATCTTGCACTAGTTCAAGGAGTCACAAACCCTCTTGTTGGTAAGACAAGGGACAAGGTAACCTAAAAGTTTTCATGGACATCATCTTGTGTGTGCATCACTCTATGTCTATGGATATCCTTGTTTGTTCCTTGCGGGACTAACCCATGTAGGTATTGAAAGTGCAATTCACTCAAAGGGATAGCTCCAAGTGATCTACATCAACATTGAGCATCCACATCTTCAACATCTACATGAAGTCATCATCGACAAAACCCGAGGTTAGTTCATCCCTCTAAGGGGGATATCACATCTAGGGGGAGCTTTACTCTAAGACTTGAGCTAAAGCAACTCTAAAGATGTGAACACAACAATGCTTTATGTAAAAGTGGTAACCCCACTTGAGCTTAAACGATGAGTATGACCTATGATCAAGTGTTCTCACTTGACTCCTAAGTCAATATACTCATATATAGATGACCTTGTCATCGCAAATTGCTTGATAGATGCTAGAATTGGTTGTGCATGACTTGTCACATATTTCATTTGCCATCTTATTGTGTGAGCATGCTGGTTGCATATTTTACTCATTCGAGGACATCCACTTGTTGTTTTGATTGTTTGGTTTTATTTCCTTTTGCCAAGTGGATGGACAAGAATGCCTAAGAACCTCCTCTAGCTATCTATGCTTTTATCGTCTCAAACTCTATTCATGCTACATCACAAAATTTGATCAAGTCAGATTCGAACCACTCTGTGTGAGGAGCGCCTCGGAGTCCCCGATTCGTCATAGACTTAAACTTCCAAAACCTCTTTATGATTCTCGGTCTGACCGATACCCTACTTTCGGTCCTACCGAGATCATTAAGTTGATCTATGTTTTCGATCTCGGTGCAACCGATTTGAACCATTCGGTCACACCGAGTTGCAATAACTGTATACAGTTTTGCATCTCGGTGCCACCGAGTCGTTCCACTCGGTCAGACCGACAGGGTCGGGCTATATATAGTCACGGGCAAAAATTTGGAAATTTCTCCGAACCCCTTCGCCCGCGCGATAGCCTGCTCTGCCAACTTGGTCTCCGGATCGTCTCCTCGCCGCCAGCCGCCTCCAGTCGCTGGTCTCCATCGCCGTCAACGGAATTCTACCCCGTCGTTGCCGCCGTAGCGAGTCTCCGCCGAACTAGGGTATGGACTCGATCTTTGTTCTATTCCCTAATCTGATTCTTAGCACATTGTGATCATCATGATTCTTGCCACGATTGAAACACTCCTGTCCAGTCAATGCGTTCGTAGATTAGTTCTGATTCGAAAATTTTAGGGTTAGGTTTCCACCGAAACCATCTCAGACCCACCGAGTTGAAAAACTCGGTCCCACCGATTTGGCTTATGCCATTGCACAAGTGAGACTCGGTCTGACCGAGAATTACTTATCGGTGTGACCGATTTTGGAACTCTGTGAAACCCTAGCAGTCTCGGTGCCACCGAACTGTGACTCGGTCTGACCGAGTTCACTAGTTTAGGTTCCAAAACTGCTTCGGTATCACCGAGTTTAGAAATCGGTAGATCCGAGATGCTTTCAGTGGGAAACTAAAACTAAGTTTTTGAATTATTCTTTTGCAAAAATCTCTGCATTTTGTGATGCTTATCCAGTCTATCTCATCTATAACATATTCACAGGGTCAGCAGTCAGAGTTTGCATCATGTCAGACCAAAGTGATAGCCAGAACTTGTCAGAGCAGCAAGTGCAGATGAGTGAGGGCACTAGTCCCTCAAGTTCCTCAGATGATGGCAGCAGGAGCACCCCTAGCAATCTGCCTAAAGCTGCCACAAGACAGAGAAAGAAGAGAACCTCAGACTCAGAAGATGAGGATTATGTGGCAGAAGAGGAAGCAACTTCCAAGAGAGTTGAGCCAGCACAGGGCATAAAACCAGGGATGAAGATCAAAAGGCCAGCAGGCAGGCAGCCTATGTCAAAGGCCAGAGCTTCAACTGAGAAGCCCACTCCCATTGAGCCAGTTGCTGCTGAAGGCAAGAAGAGGAAAAAAAGGGTGAAGAAAACTGTAGCCAGAGTGCTTGGCAAGGCTTCCATCATGGAAGATGAGGAGGAAGAAGAAGAGGTAGCTGCACCAGCACCTAAGGCACCCAAGCTAATGGGTGATGCCATAAGAACAGGGGCAGCTGCTTCCAAGTCCAAGCCAGCTCCAAAGCCAAAGCCAAAGAGGATCACAAGAAGCATCCCAGCTACTGAGAAGAACAAGACCCCAGTGCCTGAAGCTGCTGCAGAAGAAGAAGAGAATGTTCTTAGAAAGCTCAAGCCCAAGATCCCAGACCACAACGATGCTCATCCTGTGGCTGAGGATATGAAACCCAGGAGAGATTCAGGGCTCCGGAAGTGGAGAGAAGCAGACCCGTATGCTTCAAGGAGGAGGACTACAGTTGACTACAGGTTTCACACCAAGGAGCAGCAAGACTTTTATGAGACAGTGCTGCTAGACAAGAAGCCAATTGTCTGTGATATGAGATGGGTTGATTGGCAATACATCAAGGACAACGAAGAGTACTACCCTGGAGTGCAGGACAGCTTCAAGGCATGTGGAGTAGAGGAATTTGTTGGGCAGAAGCTCACAAAGTGGAACGAGGAACTCATCATGCAGTTCTACTCCACAGCCCATTTCTGTCCAGATGGCAGGATTGTATGGATGTCAGAGGGTACGAGGTACCAGTCTACAGTTGCTGAATGGGCTCAGCTGATTAATGCCCAAGAAGAGCATGACGATGACTTGGACATTTATGCCAAGAAGAAGATGGACCACAACTCAATGTCAAACATGTACAAGGAGATTCCAAATGAAGCACTTGATACGTTCAAGTTTGGCTCAGTACACTATCTTCTGTCAGGGCTGCCAACCATCAACTAGATTCTTAGGCACACCCTTTTGCCCAAGTCTGGAGATCACAAGATGATCAGGGGCCACGCGATCAACTTGCTTCATATCTTTGATGTGCCACAGAAATTCAAAGTCATGAGCCTTATGATTGAAACAATCAAGAGGACAACAGCAGACCAAAAGAGGAGCTGTGGATATGCCCCACAGATTCAGGAGCTCATCAACTCTAAGATGGGCACGAGGATATACTTATTGGACAAGGAACACCTGCCCATCTGTCCAGATTTTGAAGATAATCAAGTGGTCATGACTGAGAATGAACCATCATCTGCCCAAGCACAAGCCAAGAAGGAGAAGGCGAGGAAGGAGAAAGCTGCCAAGATGCCTACTCAAGAGGAGGCATCTGAATATTTCCTGAAAACCAAACAAGAGCAGCTTGGTTACTTGATTGCATCCACCCTGCGGATTGAGCAAGGACTAGCTACCCTAACTCAGAACCAGGCAAGCTTAGAGAGGATCATGGAACAAAAGTTCTATGACTTGGATGTCAAAGTGACAGAGATTCAGACTGCAGTGGAGCAGCTCCAGGATGACATGCAGGAGAGGAGAGGCAAGACTACAACTGATGCCTTTGCCAGAGTGCCACGAGGTCCGAGGTCGTCTGCAGTGCCAGTTGCTGAGCCCAGAGCCACCACGTCTGCACCAGCTACAGCCTCAGTTCCACCAGCTCCAGCGTCCACATCAGCCTCGACTCCGACCACGTCTACAGAAGGCTTCGTCCTTGGAGTGCTCCGGACTCCACCACCACCTGAAGATCAAGCCTGAGTGTCGACTTAGCACTATGCGTTTTCTAGGAACTTTTTGGTAACTTGTTGCCAAAGGGGGAGAAATGTATAGATCATAGGCTTCGAGAGAGAGAGTGTTGCTTTTTTCTCTCTTGCTTTATTTGGTGGTTTTTCGAACTTTGTTTGCTTTTGAGTGCTTGAGATACTATGTCATTGCTTGTGAGACATTGATGATCATGTGTTTGATCATAAGCTACACTTATGCATGCTTGATATATCTTATCTATCTTATGTGATCATTCACTATTCTTGGTGATGAGTGCATGTATTTCATTCTTATCATTTTAAGCGCTCCACCAAGATGTATGTGACATGGAAGAGTAACCCATGACTCTAACTCTTTGTGCATTTGCAGTCCAAAGCAAATTTTAAATATGCACAAATTTAGGGGGAGCTCTCACTTGTCACATACTTCTCAAAGTGACGATATATTTCATGCTTATTATCATTTGTCGAAGCTTTGATCTATATGTTGTCATGAATTACCAAAAAGGGGGAGATTGAAAGTGCAACTATCCCTAGGTGGTTTTGGTAATTCATAACAACATATATCTCATTGAGCTAATGCTATTCCAAGATGATTATTTCAGGAAAGCTCAATGATTGGCATGGCATGGATGTGAAAGTGGAACCCTCAAAATGCTAAGGACAAAGGATTGGCTCAAGCTCAAAAGCTCAAGACTCTTCATTTTATATTTTAGTGATCCAAGGTCACATTGATTCTTTAGGAAAAGCCAATACTATCAAGGAGGGATGAGGTGTTGCTTAATGAGCCTCTTGCTTCATGTGCTTAGTGATATGCTCCAAAACCCTCAACTACTTTCCCATATCCACATATGACCTAAACCCTAAGCCAAACTCGGTCCTACCGATTCTTTCTATCCGGCGCCACCGAGTTTCATTTGTCATAAGCCACTGCCAAACCCTAGCAATTCGGTTCTACCGATAGGGATCTCGGTCTCACCGAGATGGGATTGCAAACTCTCTGTTTCCCTTTCATAACTTTTCGGTCTCGCCGAAAGAGTGAATCGGTCCCACCGAGATTGCAATGTAAATTCAGTGTTTCCTTTTTGTAACTTTTCGGTCTCACCGAAAGAGCAAATCGGTCCCACCGAGTTTGCCTGACCAACTCTCTGGTTAGCTAATTACCAAAATCGGTCTCACCGAGTTTGTGTAATCGGTCTCACCGAGATTACGTTATGCCCAAACCCTAACCATATCGGTCCTACCGAGTTGCATGTCAGTCCCACCGAAAATCTCTAACGGTCACTAGGTTTACCTTTTCGGTCCGACCGAGTTTTTTGATTCGGTCCCACCGAGATTGGAAAACTGTGTGTAACGGTTGGATTTTGTGTGGAGGCTAGATATACCCCTCCACCTCCTCTTCATTCGTGGAGAGAGCCATCAGAACACATACACAATTCCAACTCATATGTTCTGAGAGAGAACCACCTACTCATGTGTTGAGACCAAGATATTCCATTCCTACCATATGAATCTTGATCTCTAGCCTTCCCCAAGTTGCTTTCCACTCAAATCCTCTTTCCACCAGATCCAAATCCTATGAGAGAGAGTTGAGTGTTGGGGAGACTATCATTTGAAGCACAAGAGCAAGGAGTTCATTACCTACACACCATTTGTTACTTCTTGGAGAGTGGTGTCTCCTAGATTGGCTAGGTGTTACTTGGGAGCCTCCGACAAGATTGTGGAGTTGAACCAAGGAGTTTGTAAGGGCAAGGAGATCGCCTACTTCGTGAAGATCTACCGCTAGTGAGGCAAGTCCTTCGTGGGCGATGGCCATGGTGGGATAGACAAGGTTGCTTCTTCGTGGACCCTTTGTGGGTGGTTGCTTCTTCGTGGACCCTTCGTGGGTGGAGCCCTCCGTGGACTCGCGCAACCGTTACCCTTTGTGGGTGGAGCCCTCCGTGGACTCGCGCAATCGTTACCCTTCGTGGGTTGAAGTCTCCATCAACGTGGATGTAGGATAGCACCACCTATCCGAACCACGGGAAAAACATCCGTGTCTCCAATTGTGTTTGAATTCTCCAAACCCTTCCCTTTACATTCTTGCAAGTTGCATGCTTTACTTTCCGCTGCCAATATACTCTTTGCATGCTTGCTTGAATTGTGTGATGATTGCTTGACTTGTCCTACAATAGCTAAAATCTGCCAAGAACTAAAATTGGGAAAAGGTTAAGTTTTTATTTGGTCAAGTAGTCTAATAACCCCCCCTCTAGACATACTTTCGGTCCTACAAAGGGTCCTCTCACTGGGGGAGAGCCACCATGGAGATGTCGCCCGCGACACCGGCTGCGAGGTAGCCGCACCATGGGGGTGCAGGATGGAGTACCGTTGGCGCCAGGAGGTCGAGTTAAGGAGAAGCTGCGATGCGATGAGTGTACAGCCTATTTGGTGGCGCCGAGTAGGCCTCGACTTCGTCCGAGGAGTCGGTGAGGATGCTGCGGTTCTGGTGGAGCAGGTTAAGGCAGCGCTGTGGGATGGAGCAACTGCGATAGACAAGGCGATCATCGGAGCAGCTCCTTGGAGGTGGAGGACGGGGAGGATGAACCGGCGAGACGACGAGATGGACGACTGATCCTCATCCAGGGAGGTGGATGAGGGATGTCGAGTTGTTGCGGTGGACGATGTCGTCGGGGAAGAGGCTCCGGCTGGGCAACGGTGAGGTGGTGGACGGAGGAGGGTGGGGTTTCGTGGCTGGAGCGGAGAGGTTATGGCGGCCTGGGTTTTGAATGGCGAAAAGTAGGTGGTGGGAGGGGGGAACCATGACTTAGGTCTAGCGACCCGACCCGAATGGATCAAGTCTCTGTGCTTAAGTGTCATCCCTGGATCGGTATGCTGACACACACAGTACTCGAGGATTTATAACAGAGGTAAATCACATGTATAAGTAACGTAAGATACTATTACCTCAATCCAAAATAGCGGAAGTAACAAGGTTGTGGATTCCCATCAACACCAACGGCAAAGTTGAGTGTAGAAATCGTAACCCTAACGTATCACTTACTCGTCGTAAGATTCCTGCAACATGAGACGTTGCAGCCACAAAGGGTCAGTACATTGAATGTACTGGCAAATTCACACCATAGAGAGAAATGATGAACAATGGCTACCACTACATGCATATTTGGCTAGTGGAAAAGCTCCATGGTTATAGTTTTTGGGAAAAGCCAATTTTTCCCTACTACAAAGGAACAAATTTTATTTAACTATCATGGTGGTTGTTGAACATTGAGAATGGTTGACAGCATTCTCAATCCCAATTAAATAACATCATTAAACCCAACAAACTTAATTTAAAGTAACGTGATGAGATCAACAGGATAATCCAAGTACCAGATACTCAAGATGTCCATAACCGGGAACATGGCTAATCATGATTAGTTTATACACTCTGCAGAGGTTTGCGCACTTTTCCCCACAAGACCCGATCTCCTCCGTTGGATTTCTCGCACTACATGGTGTTTGAGAAACGGATGACCGAGACATAGTCTTTCAGAAGTGTTTGCACCTTATGATGGGTAGACTACAACCCCTATATCTGCTAGTCTACCACTGTAAGAGTTCACACGACTTATTCAACTATGCTAGAGCCCATAATAGCTTGTGGCTGCACACGGAAGTTTCTAGCATGAATAATCTCACGATCCCTTTGAGCCTGGGTGGCGGTCCAAAAGAAAACATGCAATTCTGGTCTACCCAGGTGCCTAGACAGGCAATCCTGGAATAACCCGGTGCCTCAATCCACCCAGATGTGTGTTTAAGTTGCCACCTTAAGTAAACCATTAATTAACAATCTCACATCTGTCATGAATACTCTCAAAACCCAATCCACGTCTATGAGCATAGCATGGCACTATAAGCATAATGTAATAGTAACTCCCAAGGTTTGATAATAAACAGGTAATAGGTACTACCTCAACTACTTCCCATCCCAAAATTTAATTATATCCTAATCATGCAATGTTGGAGGTTTTGATCTAATGCAATAAAAACTGGGTATGAAAAGGTATGATCAAAGTGTGAACTTGCCTGCAATGTTGATGAAGATGATTCGCACTCAAAACTCTTGATAGTTCTACTCGTCACACTCCGGTCAATCTATCGCAAGCAAGCAATGGTAACCACACATAAGCAATCACTCAATGTATCAGAAAGAACGAAGAAGACGATTCGGAAACATCAAAACCAAGCAAATAACTCTTGCAACATAAAACAATTTCTAACAGTGCCAAAATTATGTGAATTTGGCCTTATTAGAATGTTTAGGTCAAGAGCTTCGATATGCAAAAAGAATCAACTCAAACAGAGCTACGAAACTCAAGTTATGATCAAACGAAGTTTGAATTCAAATCTGATCTAATTCAAATTTTAAACGTTCGTTTTCTATACCTAACCAGCGAACGTTTACTAATTAAAGAAAAGGTTTATGTTATTTTTTTTAAACAGAATCAATCTGGCCCTTGGATCCAGATCTGACGGTGAGAGAGAAGCGGGGAGTTACCGCGGCGGCGGCGGCGGTCAACGACGAGCCGGGACGGCGGCGGCGGCTCGGGTCCGGCCGGGGCGGTGGCTCCGGTCGTCCAGGAGGGCGGCGAAGGGGCCAGGGAGGGGCGGCGCGACGAGATGAGGAGGATGGTGACGTCGGCCGTGGTCCGCGGACGGAACGGAGCGGGACGGCGGCGGTGGATCTCGCCGGCGGCGGCGGCTTTCGGCGAGCGCGACGAGAAGTGCGGCGGCAGCGCAAAGTGCGAGGAGGGGAGGAGAGGCGGCGGAGTTGGCTTTTAAGGAGGGGAGGGGTCTCAGTGGCGTGGAGGAGGGGCACGGAGGCCGAGGCAGTCACGGCGCAGCGGCACAGTCGTGGCGGCGGCAGATTCCTGCGGGAGAGATGGCGCGCGGGGCGGAGGTGGGCTGGGCCACGGCCTGGCTGGGTTGGCTGGGCCGGCCTAGTCGGTGAAGGTTTTTTTTAAATTTTTTTTTCCAGACAAACCAAACAGAATAAAAAACAAAATAAATAAAATTTTTATATATTCCTATAATATATCAAAATTTTCAGAAAAAGAATATCTACAACGTGAACATTTTTGTAAAGTCAAATAAAATCGAGAAAATTTGAAATAATTCAAAGAGTGCTTCTGCTCTAATAAAATCCAGTAAAAATCATTTTAAAAATCCCAAAACGATTTCAAATTTATTTATCTCCAATTTTTTGTTGTAGGGAATCATGTTACCCTAATTTCCATATATTTTATTTTTGGAGAAAAATAATTTGAATAAAACTCAAATGACTCCAAATTGAAAGTAAATTCAAAAGAACTTTTGAATTTAATTCTTTGAAACTCCCAACTCTTATTTCATAATTTGAAGAAGTCATTTTATCTTCTCTCGTGAAAATCATTGAGCTGCATGAAGTTTCTGAATCGGAAATATTTTCCAAATGAATTTCAAATGTTTTCAAAAACCCTTGTCATTTAAATAAATGGAAGAAGTCATGTTATCTTCTCTCCCGGGTTTCGTGGTGAAAAGTATTTGAATTCATGGAGATCAGAAAGCAAATATGAAAGTTTGGGAAAGTCCTTTTATTCCCTCTCATTTAACTTTCAAAAAGTTTCGAGTTCACTCACTTTCAGACAATCAATCAAACAATCAATCAAATCTATCTATTTATTATAACATTCCAAAATTTAGAATTTTGGGATGTTACAAACCTACCACCCTTAAAATGAATCTCGTCCTCGAGATTCGGAGAGGCTAGAAAGAAATAGGTTAGGTTCGGGGTCTCTTCAAAATTTCATCAATCGTGTCCGGGGTCTGGGTGCTACCACCCTTAGAAGCATGGTTACGGTTCCATCAAAACTCATATACTTCATCCATATTGTTAATAGTGTCGGTCTTCTCAGATCTTCAGGATAATTCCTTATCTAGGCTCTTTCGGTAGCGGCATAACCTTTTCCTCAATTCTTTTGTCCTTTCCTCTTGGTAAGGTTATTCTTAGATTGGGTCTTCTTAGCTGATGGGTCTGGCGCCAATACTAATCAACTATCGATATCTCATGGTGGTAATCCAATTATGGTTTCTCCTGCAGGAAATGGGTCTGGGTTGATCCTCACCGTATAACCTATGGCTGGCAAAAAAACTGCCTTGTACAAGGGAAAATACATATACCATTCTAAGGCTTATACAAGGTTTTGATCGTCGTCTCTCTACTCTAGGTAAGTCACTCAGATTTACCATCCCATATAGCAAGGCAAATAATAAGAGTAAGTTGGTATGGTGATCAATCCATCCCGCACCCAAATCATTACCTTGTATACGGTTTAGCGAATCTCGCATTCTAACACTCGGTCATCCTCACAAGCATTGCAGAATTTCTCTTGTCCACGAACTGCGTTCGGAATAATCCATTGATTCTGCAAGCCAAAAAACATCTATCGTTCCTTCACAACTCTCAGGTTTTGCGTTACCCCTATAAAATTGTCTTATTGATAAAATCGTAACTTCATCCAGGGTTTTTCCTTCAGCAAGTGTGTTCTTGCTTCTTGGCAGGTCCTGGGGCCTGTGGGTTATGGCCCATTTCGTCACTTGTAGTCCTTGAACTTATCATCGGGCAACTGATCATTGTTCCAACTTCCAACTTCCTAGTATTCTTAAATCCATCCAAGTGTACTGTCTTCCTTCCTTCTATTGGCACCAAACTAAGACATGATTACTCAGACTCATCATGGAGTTTCCATTGATCCATATTTCCAACATCATACCTCCTTTATATCTAATAGTAATTTATCTCTTCATACCCGTGGGATATCCCTCATACCGAGATAAAAACTTATACTTATGAAGTTCATATTCCACTTCGTAGAACATCATTATCCTTTCCAGGGTCAAGCATTCTTATAGGGGAATATTGGCCATCTCTGCATGGCACTTCTTCAACTGGGAAACATGAAACACATCATGAACTCCTAACAGTCCTTCGGGTGACTCCAACTTGTTGGCCACTTCTCCCATACGCTCCAAAACTCGGTATGGTCCTACAAATCTCGGGGCCAACTATCCCTTAACTCTAAATTGTTTAACTCCTCGCAGAGGGAACACATGAAGACATGCTCTATCTCCAATTTCATAGACTACCTCCTTGCGTTTTTAAGTCTGCATAACTCTTCTGTCTGGACTGAGCTACCTTCAGTCTATCTCGAATCAACTTGACATTCTCTTCTGACTCCTTGATCACATTGGGTCCACACAACTGACGGTCTCCAACTTCATCCCACATACTCTTGGGGTATCACATATCGAGACAAAACTCGTATTCATTTTGTCTGAAATCCACTCAGTGGAGTATCCTTATCTTTTCCAGGGGTCAAGGGTTCTTATAGGGTACTACCACCCTTAAAATGCACAAATCTTCCATAGACCATAATTCTCATATCCTCAAAAATGGTCAAAATTCTTCTTCATAGAGTAACAACTCATAAAATCCATATCAGTACCAATGATGCTAACTTTATTCACTCTCAATTGATTACAATCTCTCGCTTTTCCATTACATGTCTCAACTCAACACCTCAATATAAAAGAAAATGTTCTCACTTCTACAACTCCATTTCTTTTTTTGCAAACTCAACTATCTAGCAAAAGTCTCCTTCTCCTTGGGGCATCCTCTGGCAAAGTGCCCTGCTCCATTACAACTAAAACATATTACTTCTGACAAGTATCGAGGTTTCCTTTTTGGGTAACTGTGGAGGTAGTGCCTTGACTCCTTGCACCTGTAACAGGTGATATGACTCAGGTCCTTCTTGGTATCCAATCTGCTTCTCTTCCTGGACTTTTCCATTCCAATCATGGCTTCTATTTCCTATGGGTCATATTCTACTTCCTCTATCGGGAATTCTACTAGATCCCCATTCAAACAATTTTGGGAGATGTGTCCTTCTCCACATGAATAGCATGACTTGGTGCAGGGTTTAATTGGTTCTTCTTTGGGTGTGTCCCCCACCTTTTCCTTCATCAAAGTTTCTTCTAAAATTTCCATGAGGGCTCCTTTCATTACTTCTTTCTTCTGCTGGATGGTTCGTTGTACCATGGGGTAAATGTGACACTGAGCAGGATAGTGGGTAGTCCCTTCACACAAGAAACAAGTAATCTGCCTAATTGGGCATTCTTCAACTGGGTGACTTCGTTCACAATTAGGGCATTCATCCTTGTGTTCTTTATGAGTGTGTCCTATTTCTCCACAAATCTTGCAGGCACAAGGTTTCTTCATATCCTTTCCATAAGGCTTCAACTTCTGGGACACAAGCCGAGACTTTGGCAGAGTCAACTTAAATTCTTTCCAAGTGGTCGCTACTTGCCATCCTTTCATGGTTTGGTATATCCTCCACCAAGTAGCAGCACCCCTTTCAAAACACTGAAGAGCATGTTGGGTTATATCCTTTTCGACTATAAGGTTTTTCTTCATGTGATCCTCCATGTTCTGAATCCATTGGTCCATCTCCATTTGACTCATCGGTCCAGAAAATATAAGCTCATCTTCATTCATCCTCTTTTGGGTCCATGGGTTTGGGGTGAGATAAGAGAGATCGAGAGAGATGCACACAATATAAACAAAGGTTTTGAAAAGGCAGATTTTATTGTGGCTGTCGAAAAAACATCAAACAAATGACAGCTCACAACCATCGCATCTAACATAGGTATATAACAGGGGTTTGGTCTTCTAGAGGTCAATAAATCTTCAACGTCTCCAACTCTTCAAGCCTTGTTCATGCCTCCAATGGCTTCTTCCGATCATGCTTGTCTTTCTCAAGTTCTTTTGCCAGATCAAGTCTGTTGACGTGAAGTCTTTCGTGATGTCCTTTAATATTCTGGAGTTGCGTTCCAAACTTCTGGTTTCAACATCCTTCACATGAACCATGGTCATACTGTCCTTCAATTCCTGACAAATATCCGGTATCTCGAGGTTGTAGCTCCTCCAGCTTGGCTACTTCAACTTCTGGGTCCTAAGTTCTTCACGAAATGCTCCTTGTCAAAATACGGCTTCTTGTAGCTCCATCTTAACTTCTTGATATAACACTCCAGGTCCTAGTGATACACTGGCTAAGGTTAAAACTTCATCTTACTGATAGGTGCTCCATCAGCCTTCTACCATCCAATCCTTCCATGCATATGCATGCTTAACTCAGCACGGTGACAATAGCATAAGCGAGCGATAACATCATGGATATCCGTGTTTCTGCTCTTGTCATTACCATGAGCTATCATTCCATAGTTGATATGTCAGGACCCCGACTCAATGCCACATCGATCTAGCATGTAACACCTCATATCACTTTGCGGCCTCACGCACGGTATCCCCACGGGTGTCGCCTTACCTTTGCCCGGGACCGTTTGCGCATTTTGGCACACGTATATGATGGTGTCGCTAGCATCCATATGATAAAGAGCCCGGGCTGACATGGCTAGTCGTAAACCCAAAGTGGCACTAACTTACAGGGACAGGCATCCATGACCCAGCATCGAACGTGTCGGTCATCAACGAGTGAATCCAGGCTGTAGCACTGGGCTAATAGGACTCCGGTGAACCGAGCTGTAGCGGGCTAGCAGGACTCCAGTATTCATCGCGTGACATTTCCCCGAAGGGACAGACACAGGATCGAAGAAGGACACATGCCGGCCTGCCTAAGTGTTCCGGAGCAGTAGCAAGCTACCAGGGCTCAGTGGAAGCACTAGGAGACATTTCCCGGTAAGAGAGGCTACTAAGAATAAACAACTAGATAGTCAGATCCCACACATAGCAATACACATTACACGTACGCATAACATGCAAGTATGTGCTGTACAACATGGCATCACAGCATAACTCAACAATCATATAGATAAAGGCTCAGAAGAGCCATCATAGCATTTATTGCAAACAGGGGTCACAAAACCCATCATACAGAGCATACAAGCAACAAGCGGAAGCATTACATGTCCGGGTACAGACATCTACAAATGAAAAAGGCTGAAGAGCCTGACTATCTACAACATCCGATCAAGATCGTAGCTGAGGTACTAGCTACTAGTCGAAGTCCACGAGAACACTAGTAAGACCGAAGTCTCTGCTGCAAAAACATAAATGAAGCAACATGAGTACAAAGGTACTCAGCAAGACTTACATCAGATCCTATCATACATGCATTTGTATCAAGAGGGTAATGTGGGGTTTAATTGCAGCAAGCCAGCTTTGACTCTGTGGCTATCCTGCTCTACGACTACCAGAAACTCTGGAGGTGAGACAACGTACACGAGTCCACTAATCACCATACAATACACTACTATGGATTCATCCCCGTCTCCCTACGAGAAGGCCATCCATAGCACTCACACTTGTCTTGAGCATTTTAGAGTATCCACTTCAGGTTGTCTATGTACCATGTAAGCATCCAAGAAGTCCATAACCGCGGACCCGGCTATTCGAATAGATCATGTTAACCCTGCAGGGGTGTACTTCTTCACACACGCTCTCGCCACTTACCGCCATGTACACGTCATGTATCTCGGCAACCTTCAAGCGGAAGCCTGGCGAGGGTGTCGGCCACGACCTGACTAACCACACAAGACTCTAGTCCAGGTTTATCGCCTATTCGGGTTCCACCCGCAAGGAGATCCGGCCGGGGTGTCGCTTACAGCCCCAAACGATGTGTACAGGGTTCCCGAGCCCACCATCCGGGTGCCACTCGGTACACCAGGCCACGTGTGCCTAGTCTGTCCCAAGCCCACCCTGCCGGGTGCCACTTGGTAGAAAAATAGCACTACCTACAAACACCAGAAACTAGTTGCGACTCCTGGACAGAGACCAAGTTGGTTAATAAGTCGAGAGGGGTCGAGTTACCGGAACCCAATGTGTGGTAGTATCGAGTCATTGGACAACATACATAGAACTCAGTGCTTAAGGACGGTTCCAGTGAGACAACCCACCATGTACTCCTACATGGCCTCTCACCGCTACCTTTACCAAATCGTGTTCACACACTTCACTCTCAGCATCAGAACATATCGTAACACTCCAATTCATTCCCAATGAACCAGACCTGACACAACTCTAAGCAATAGCAGGAGCATGGTAGGAACACAACAATGGCTTCAATCAACTCCTACACATGCTAGTGGGTTTCAACTATTTACTGTGGCAATGACAGGTCATGCAGAGGAATGGGTTCAACTACCGCAGCACAAAGTAGCAGATGAACCGTTGTTGTCCTAATGCAATAACTGAGAGCAGGAGCGAGAGAGTAGGGTTTTATCAAAATGAACAAGGGGGTTTGCTTGCCTGGTAGATCAGCAAGGAAGGCACTGCTTCATAGATAGGCACTCTAGAACAGACTCCGGAGCAGGACCTATCGAGAAGGAACAGTGTCGGCAATCAAAACACAATCATATGCAACAATATGATGCATGAACATGGCATGTAGATGTGATGCTGTTTGAGCTAATGCAACTAGTAATCATTTGGTTTGAAGTCCATTTGAACCAAAGGTTCAAATGCATCTCCAAATTAAGCTCCTATATATGCCATAATGTGTTTTCTCATATTCAGCATGTATAAGTTTGTTTGTCATGCATGAAACTAGTATAGATGGAAAGATTGCATTTTTTTGATAATTTTTCATATATAAATTATTTTAATCTGAGCTACGGTTGAATTGTTATGAATTTTTGAAGTTTAAAAACAATTTCTGGAATTTTCTGATTTAATATAAATCCAGAAATCATATATTGCGCCAGCATGATGTCAGCACGACGTCAGCGGTCAACTGCGGCTGGCTGGGGTCAAACCTGACGTGTGGGGTCCACACGTCAGTGACAGGGGGGTTTAACAGAGGTTAGTTTAGTTCTAATAAAAAGTTAGTGGCGCTGGGGCCCACTGTCAGCCGCATGGGGGGGGGTTAGTTAACGGTGATTAGCACTAAGCTAATCACCTGCCGACGGGGCCCACTCGTCAGGCCGGCGAGGTCGTCGGCGGCGACCTCTGGACACGGCGGCGTCCGCGAAACAGGCCACGGGGGCGGCGTCGGAGAGCACCGGGGCGTAGCCCGGGCTCTCGCGCATCTGGTGGGGCAGGTGGAAGGAGCGGGGGAGGCCAGAGCTCGCCGGAGCAAAGCTCGCGGCGGCGGCCAGAGCTCGGCTTCGAGCGGGAACGGGCTGCGGGGCACGGGGAGGCCACCTGAGGGGCTCGGCGGCGCCCTCGTGGCACTGGGAGCGCGAAGGGATGCTCGGTTTGGGCGGAGGCGGGCCGAGACGGCGACGGCGACATGGACGGCAGCGAGAGCTTCGGCCGTGGTGGGGAACGGCGCTACGGCGCGGAAACGAGGGGGAGAAGAGAGGGGAACGGTGGCGGAGCTCACCGCGGACCCAGCGAAGGCGTCAGCGGGCTCGGGGACGTCCTGCGTGCGGCGAATCGACGGCGGTGGTGGTCGGAGCCCGAGGTGGAAGACGACGGTGACGGCGGCTCCACAGGGCGTCCGGCGTCTTGTGGCTTGATGGGGAGCTTCAGGGCGAGGGGGCGGAGCTCCTGCGCGTGTCGGGGAGGCGAGGGGAGGCCGGTGGCGGCGGCTATGGCGAACGG
>NC_041392.1:316962010-316969007 GCF_002162155.2 Triticum dicoccoides | reverse complement strand
GGATGAATCGTGAGAGGAGATTCATGCGCCTCCTTAAGAATCAACTGCCGAAGATGTTGCTTCTTGGGAACCACCAAGCGATTCTCAAAGAAAACAACACCACGATCATCCATAGAGAAACATCCACCCACTCCCTTCTTAATGTTTCTCTTGATCCGGGTAATCCCCGTATCATGCTTCTGGGCTTCTCTGATAAGATCCACAAGGGTAGGTTTCGCCACTAAGGCAGAAAGGAATCCGTGAGGAGCAATGTGAAGATTAAGCTTACAGAATTCCTCATGGAGAAGAGGTTGGCCTTGCTGCAACATGAGATTGTTGCAATAGGATTTACGGCTTAGAGCATCAGCCATGACATTGGCTTTGCCTGGGGTGTAGGTAATCCCTAGATCATAATCTGTGATCAACTCCAACCAACGTCTTTGCCTAAGGTTTAGGTCTGGTTGGGTGAAGATATACTTGAGACTCTGGTGATCGGTGTAGATCTCGCAACGTTTACCAAGAAGGTAATGTCGCCAGGTCTTGAGTGCATAGACTACGGCTGCAAGCTCTAGATCATGTGTAGGATAATTCTCCTCATGTGGATGCAACTGTCGAGATGCATAGGCAATCACATGACGATCCTGCATAAGAATGCAACCTAGTCCCTGTCGTGAGGCGTCGCAGTAGATAATAAAGTCTTTAGTGAAATCCGGTGGCACAAGTATGGGAGCAGAAGTCAGGCGCCTTTTCAGTTCCTGAAAACCGTACTCACACTGTGGGGACCACTCGAACTTTTTATCTTTCTTGAGAAGTTCCGTGAGGGGTTTGGCTACTTTGGAGAAGTTTTCAACAAAGCGGCGACAATAGCTGGCTAGACCAAGGAAGCTCCTAACTTGTTTAACGGTCTCAGGTGGAGTCCAATCGAGAACGGCTTGAACTCTCTCGGGATTGACAGCAATGCCCTTACCAGAGATTACGTGGCCTAAGTAGGTCACTTCTGGCAACCAAAATTCACACTTGGAGAACTTGGCATAAAGGCGGTGCTCTCTGAGTTTTTCTAACACAAGTCTAAGATGTTCGGCATGCTCTTCCTCGTTCTTCGAGTAAATAAGAATGTCATCGAGGTAAACCACGACGAACTTATCTAAGTACTCCATGAAGATTGAGTTCATCAAGCGGGAGAATGTGGCTGGAGCGTTGGTTAGGCCAAAGGACATGACGGTGTACTCGTACTGGCCATAACGAGTGACAAAAGCTGTCTTGGGAATGTCCCCGTTTCTGATTTTGATTTGGTGGTATCCTAACCTCAAATCCATCTTGGAGAAGACTGAGGATCCAGCGAGCTGATCATACAGGTCGTTGATCCTGGGGAGCGGATATTTGTTCTTTATCGTGACCAAATTAACGAGACGATAATCTACGACCATCCGGTCCGTACCGTCTTTCTTCTTGACAAAGAGGACGGGGCAAGCCCAAGGAGAAGAACTAGGACAGATGAAACCCTTTTGCAAGGACTCATCAAGTTGTTTCTTAAGCTCGGCTAGTTCTAAGGGTGCCATCTTGTAAGGTCTCCGGGAGATTGGAGCTGTTCCTGGGATAAGATCTATGACGAACTCTACATCTCTGTCAGGTGGAACACCTGGCAGTTCCTCTGGAAAGACATCCGGAAAGTCACGGACTACCGGGATATCTTCAAGGTCTGGAAGAGGGCTGGCATTAAGAGAATAGAGCTGACGCTTTGCAATTCTAGTGGAGATGGTGACTATCTTGCCAGATGGGTGTGTAAGCTGAACAGATCTTGTGTAACAATCAATCTTGGCATGATGAGCTGTCATCCAGTCCATACCCAAGATGATGTTAATATCTGAGGACTTGAGGGCTACAAGTGATGCAAGGAATACAAGTCTATCAACAAGGATTTCGTTACCATGGCTGATTCTGGTGGTCTGCCATCTAGACCCTGGGGTTTGGATTTCAAGCGGAGTTGGCATATCACAAAATGACATGTCGTGCAAACGAGCATAGCCTTCAGAAATGAAGGAGTGAGATGCCCCAGTATCGAATAGAACTGATGCTGGGTGACAATTGACAAGGAGTGTACCAAGAACGACATCTGGATCATCATGATCGTCTTTAGCTGAGGCGTGATGCACACGTCCACGTTCAGTGGGAACTGACTTGACACTGATCATCTTGCGTGATGGCTTAATACAGCCAACAGTCTTCTCGGGCTGGGGTGGAGCATAACTAGTCTGAGAGCAATCACGTGCATAGTGTCCTGGCTTCCCGCATGTGAAGCAAGTCCCTGAGGTTGGACGTGGACCCGCACTAACAAGCGGTCTACCAGTAGGCAAGGGTGGAACATACGACTGAGCTGGGGAAGGCACCACATAGGATGGCCTCGGTGTATATCCGGAAGGAAGAGCGGAGTTTGGAACCCAAATCCGGCGCTTCTGGGATCTAGAGCCAGAGGAAGATCCCAAATTACGGGTGTGCTTACGAGACTCCTCGTAAGTGAGCTGAGCTGTCTCTGCATTGATGGCCTTGTTCACAAGGGCTTGGAATATATCACAATGATGCAGGTGGAGATCACGGCGCAACTTGGGGTTGAGACCCTTCCGGAACCTAGCTTGCTTCTTGGCGTCCGTGGACACTTCTTCTGTGGCATAACGGGCGAGGTTCTCAAACTCTCTACTATAAGCATCAACAGCCATCTTACTCTGGGAGAGACTACAGAACTCTTCTCTCTTGCGATCAAGGAGGGCCTGGGGAATGTGATGCTCGCGAAAAGCCTCAATGAAATCCTTCCAGGTAGGAATCTGGCCAGCTGGAAGCAAAGCCTCATAGTTCTGCCACCAAAGACTAGCAGGACCTTCCAGGTGGTATGCGGCATAGGTGACCTTGTCATCTTCAGCTACGTTCGCAGAACGCAGCTTATGAGTGATGCTACGGAGCCAGTCATCTGCATCGAGTGGCTCGATGGAATGATGAAAGGTAGGTGGGTGCAAGTGAATGAAATCATGAATGGTAGCAGACCCTTTGAACTGATGTGCGGTGTTCTCCTCGATACGTGCCAACAAACGGTTAGACTCACGCTTGTTCCTCTCCATTTCTAACATGAACTCTGCCAACGAAGGCTGGTCGGGAGGATCCTCATCCCTAGCATCTCCATGGTTCTGGCCACGAACAATAGAACTTGATGACATCCTGAGAAACAAAACCCAGGGATGAAATCAACATTAACTATAGACTGTAGAATGTAGGACAAGGAATTAGTATCTCTCGAACTCCTAGGGAAATTCCGGCAGCATAACGACAGTAAAATGCTCAGAATGAGACATCCTACTAGAAATGGGGTGGTAACATACTCCTCATCATCACTCAAGGTTCGGAGGTAGTACTAAACAGACTACACCGGAAGTACTCGAAAACTGGGGTATGACTCTGATCAACCAATCCTAAGGGACTACGGAGTAGTAACACGTGATCCTGATAGACGGAAGAGAAGCCTAGTTCCTTAATCCCATCGGAAAGATAGGATGACTCAGATCAGAAGGTCATGAGGTATAAGGAGTAAAAAGAGCCTTACGTTCCAACCCACAATCAATTCCCTTACATAACTAAAGATTTTCTATACTCAACTTCGACCGGTTTGGCTTGGTAATCCTACAGGCAGTCAGGCTCTGATACCAGCGCTGTCAGGACCCCGACTCAATGCCACATCGATCTAGCATGTAACACCTCATATCACTTTGCGGCCTCACGCACGGTATCCCCACGGGTGTCGCCTTACCTTTGCCCGGGACCGTTTGCGCATTTTGGCACACGTATATGATGGTGTCGCTAGCATCCATATGATAAAGAGCCCGGGCTGACATGGCTAGTCGTAAACCCAAAGTGGCACTAACTTACAGGGACAGGCATCCATGACCTAGCATCGAACGTGTCGGTCATCAACGAGTGAATCCAGGCTGTAGCACTGGGCTAACAGGACTCCGGTGAACCGGGCTGTAGCGGGCTAGCAGGACTCCGGTATTCATCGCGTGACATTTCCCCGAAGGGACAGACACAGGATCGAAGAAGGACACATGCCGGCCTGCCTAAGTGTTCCGGAGCAGTAGGAAGCTACCAGGGCTCAGTGGAAGCACTAGGAGACATTTCCCGGTAAGAGAGGCTACTAAGAATAAACAACTAGATAGTCAGATCCCACACATAGCAATACACATTACACGTACGCATAACATGCAAGTATGTGCTGTACAGCATGGCATCACAGCATAACTCAACAATCATATAGATAAAGGCTCAGAAGAGCCATCATAGCATTTATTGCAAACAGGGGTCACAAAACCCATCATACAGAGCATACAAGCAACAAGCGGAAGCATTACATGTCCGGGTACAGACATCTACAAATGAAAAAGGCTGAAGAGCCTGACTATCTACAACATCCGATCAAGATCGTAGCTGAGGTACTAGCTACTAGTCGAAGTCCACGAGAACACTAGTAAGACCGAAGTCTCTGCTGCAAAAACATAAATGAAGCAACATGAGTACAAAGGTACTCAGCAAGACTTACATCAGATCCTATCATACATGCATTTGTATCAAGAGGGTAATGTGGGGTTTAATTGCAGCAAGCCAGCTTTGACTCTGTGGCTATCCTGTTCTACGACTACCAGAAACTCTGGAGGTGAGACAACGTACACGAGTCCACTAATCACCATACAATACACTACTATGGATTCATCCCCGTCTCCCTACGAGAAGGCCATCCATAGCACTCACACTTGTCTTGAGCATTTTAGAGTATCCACTTCAGGTTGTCTATGTACCATGTAAGCATCCAAGAAGTCCATAACCGCGGACCCGGCTATTCGAATAGATCATGTTAACCCTGCAGGGGTGTACTTCTTCACACACGCTCTCGCCACTTACCGCCATGTACACATCATGTATCTCGGCAACCTTCAAGCGGAAGCCTGGCGAGGGTGTCGGCCACGACCTGACTAACCACACAAGACTCTAGTCCAGGTTTATCGCCTATTCGGGTTCCACCCGCAAGGAGATCCGGCCGGGGTGTCGCTTACGGCCCCAAACGATGTGTACAGGGTTCCCGAGCCCACCATCCGGGTGCCACTCGGTACACCAGGCCACGTGTGCCTAGTCTGTCCCAAGCCCACCCTGCCGGGTGCCACTTGGTAGAAAAATAGCACTACCTACAAACACCAGAAACTAGTTGCGACTCCTGGACAGAGACCAAGTTGGTTAATAAGTCGAGAGGGGTCGAGTTACCGGAACCCAATGTGTGGTAGTATCGAGTCATTGGACAACATACATAGAACTCAGTGCTTAAGGACGGTTCCAGTGAGACAACCCACCATGTACTCCTACATGGCCTCTCACCGCTACCTTTACCAAATCGTGTTCACACACTTCACTCTCAGCATCAGAACATATCGTAACACTCCAATTCATTCCCAATGAACCAGACCTGACACAACTCTAAGCAATAGCAGGAGCATGGTAGGAACACAACAATGGCTTCAATCAACTCCTACACATGCTAGTGGGTTTCAACTATTTACTGTGGCAATGACAGGTCATGCAGAGGAATGGGTTCAACTACCGCAGCACAAAGTAGCAGATGAACCGTTGTTGTCCTAATGCAATAACTGAGAGCAGGAGCGAGAGAGTAGGGTTTTATCGAAATGAACAAGGGGGTTTGCTTGCCTGGTAGATCAGCAAGGAAGGCACTGCTTCATAGATAGGCACTCTGGAACAGACTCCGGAGCAGGACCTATCGAGAAGGAACAGTGTCGGCAATCAAAACACAATCATATGCAACAATATGATGCATGAACATGGCATGTAGATGTGATGCTGTTTGAGCTAATGCAACTAGTAATCATTTGGTTTGAAGTCCATTTGAACCAAAGGTTCAAATGCATCTCCAAATTAAGCTCCTATATATGCCATAATGTGTTTTCTCATATTCAGCATGTATAAGTTTGTTTGTCATGCATGAAACTAGTACAGATGGAAAGATTGCATTTTTCTGATAATTTTTCATATATAAATTATTTTAATCTGAGCTACGGTTGAATTGTTATGAATTTTTGAAGTTTAAAAACAATTTCTGGAATTTTCTGATTTAATATAAATCCAGAAATCATATATTGCGCCAGCATGACGTCAGCACGACGTCAGCAGTCAACTGCGGCTGGCTGGGGTCAAACCTGACGTGTGGGGTCCACACGTCAGTGACAGGGGGGTTTAACAGAGGTTAGTTTAGTTCTAATAAAAAGTTAGTGGCGCTGGGGCCCACTGTCAGCCGCAGGGGGGGTTAGTTAACGGTGATTAGCACTAATCTAATCACCTGCCGACGGGGCCCACTCGTCAGGCCGGCGAGGTCGTCGGCGGCGACCTCTGGACGCGGCGGCGTCCGCGAAACAGGCCACGGGGGCGGCGTCGGAGAGCACCGGGGCGTAGCCCGGGCTCTCGCGCATCTGGTGGGGCAGGTGGAAGGAGCGGGGGAGGCCGGAGCTCGCCGGAGCAAAGCTCGCGGCGGCGGCCGGAGCTCGGCTTCGAGCGGGAACGGGCTGCGGGGCACGGGGAGGCCACCTGAGGGGCTCGGCGGCGCCCTCGTGGCACTGGGAGCGCGAAGGGATGCTCGGTTTGGGCGGAGGCGGGCCGAGACGGCGACGGCGACATGGACGGCGGCGAGAGCTTCGGCCGTGGTGGGGAACGGCGCTACGGCGCGGAAACGAGGGGGAGAAGAGAGGGGAACAGTGGCGGAGCTCATCGCGGACCCAGCGAAGGCGTCAGCGGGCTCAGGGATGTCCTGCGTGCGGCGAATCGACGGCGGTGGTGGTCGGAGCCCGAGGTGGAAGACGACGGCGACGGCGGCTCCACAGGGCGTCCGGCGTCTTGTGGCTTGATGAGGAGCTTCAGGGCGAGGGGGCGGAGCTCCTGCGCGTGTCGGGGAGGCGAGGGGAGGCCGGTGGCCGCGGCTATG
>NC_041392.1:316935342-316961585 GCF_002162155.2 Triticum dicoccoides | reverse complement strand
GGGGGAAGAGTGAGAGGGTACGGGGGGGGGGGGCATGGCGATGCGCGGGATCGTCCAGAGCGACGGGGGGCGCCAGGCAAGCAGGGAGGCTGGTGGCGTGGCACGGTGGCGCGCGCGCGCGCCGGGCACGCTCCCCTCCCTCTGTCGAGGACGAAGACGACAGAGGAGGAGGCGGGCTGGGCCGTCTGCTGGCTGGGCCGGCCTGCTGCTGCTGGGCCAGAGGCGCCAGGCAGAAGCCCAGGTAAGGTTTTCCTGTTTTATTTCTTTTTCTAAATTTTTTGACATTTGTTTTGATTTAATAAAATACTAAATCAACTTATTACCTTATGCCAATTTTTGCAGGAGCTAGATATATTATTCCAGAGCTCCTTCATAAATGGCATAATTTTTGGACCATATTTCATATATAGAACAATATATATCCAAAGCAAATAATTATCGGATTAATCCAAATGGCCAAAATTAAATATCCATGAGCTCCTAAAAATATTGGTTTGGTTTTTATCTCTGTCCAATATTTTCAAAGGGCAACATGAGCATTTTCTTGGACTCTTTTGGAGAAATTTTTATTTGGGTCATTTTCAAAAATGATTCTGAGGGTTCCACCAATCCTCATTTCAAATTTAAATGAAATTTAAATATTATGCACAAATGGCTAGCTAGTCTAAGTCATACCAGACTAGGGATGTGACATGATATCTCCTGCCCTAGGGTTTTCTTTGACAAAACTTCGAGTTCTCATGCTCCTTGTTTCAGTCTTTCTCCGATACACCTTGATCTCGGGTATTGACAACTTCTGTCGGCGTTCTGGGAACGGGGGTCCCCAGACTTGCCTGCCTGCGGCCTGCGGCGTGGCTCAAGGGGGGGCCCCAGCACGGCCCATCTTCATCAACACAGACCCAAGACCCTCGCGAGGGGCCAAGCCTCGCGGGGCGGATGACACGGAGCTTCCTCAGGCACGGCCTCATCAGGCTGGCTCGCGAGGAGGTGGAGAGATCAAGGCGAGGTACCTCACGAGGTGCCCGTGACGCAAGCCATGACGACCAAGGGCGCCAGGCGGGTGCCAGCCCGCGCAGTGTCCTCCTTTCCTCTTTGGTGCAAAGGGGGCAAGCGCAGCCGTGGAGTATCGAGGCATCAGGCAATGGTTGCCATTTCGGTGCAACGAGACTAGGACCAGGAAGACTACAAGACGGAGGTTATCGTGGAGCCCAGGACGGCGTCACCACCAGAGCTTTGTGCAGGCGAAGACTACTTTTGTCAGGGTAGCAAGTACTAGCTGTCCCCCTTCAAATTAGCCCGCCATTGTTGGCTCCCTTCCCGCTCGATATTTGAGAAGAGGACTAGGGCCTCTATAAATAGGACCAGCCACCCACAGAAGAGAGGGGTTCAGAGGGGTTAAGAGGAGAGGTTCAATAGGAGGTTGAATCGGAGAAAGACAGTTAGAGAGAGAGAAGGGTGGCTGAACTCCTCCCAGCAGTTCATCGCCCCAGCCAAGAACAGACCCTCGCGAGGCTGTTCTTCCTTGTATCATTCATCATCATCAGCCCAAGAGGCAATCCACCACACCACAAACTGGAGTAGGGTATTACACCACAACGGTGGCCCGAACCAGTATAAACCCTGTGTCTCTTGTGTTGTTCTTTCCATAGCTTAGATCTTAGCGAGGCGGAGGGGTGCAGGTAGGTAGGAAGAGAAATCTCCGCGTGCACCCCAGTGTTCGAACCTCAAGGGTCTGCCGGAACCCGAAATCCGACATTTTGCGCGCCAGGTAGGGGTGTGCCGGGATTCGTCTTCCACCACCCCGTTCTCCTCCGACCATCGCACCCATGTCTGATGCTCGTCGGGCCCGCGCCGAGCGCCGGGCCGCTCTCGCTTCCCGCGTCGCCCAGACGGCTCCCGTCGGCAGGCGTCCTCACCGATCCCCGTCACCTGCCGTCAACACCGCCATTGGCTCGGCGGGGGACGAGCAGCAAGCATCCTCTCAACATCCGTCCGTGCGGCAAGACGGCCGCACCGCAACTCCCTCGCTCCCCCCAAATGGTTCTTCGTCCCACGCGCTCCGCTCACCCATGGAGGCTCGAGCTGCGCTCATCGCGGCAAACGAGCTCCTGCGCTACCGCCCCGTCGACGACGTCTACGAAGAATGGCTCGACTGCGTCGCCGAGCTCGTCCGCGCCGCAGGGGGCTCTCATGCGCCGTCCGTTCCGCTGCACCGCACCCCGCCCCGCGCGGGCGACGAAGCTCCGGCGGCGGCCCGGCCGCCTCCTCCTCAAGAAGGCGCCATGGCTCCAAGGCGCGGGGCCCCTGGGCGGAACCCGCTCCGTCAGGTGCCAGCGCAGCAAGAGCAGAGCTGCCAGGAAGTCCCTCGCCCGCAAGATGCTGCCCGGGCGCTCCCTGCTCCAGCACGTCGCGACCATGCCCCTGCTTCCGCACATCAAGACCCAGCTGCAGCGCGTGGGGACATGCAAGACCAAGCTCTCCGTCACCCAAGGCCTCCCGTGGCCACAATAGGCTGCCGTGCCTTCACCGCCGAGCTACGCAGTGTCGCGTGGCCTGGCAAGTTCAAGCCAGACCTGCCTCCTCGCTACGACGGCACGGCTGACCCTGCGGAGTTCCTCCAGCTCTACGAAATCCTAGGTTACCTCTTCCAGCCGTCGTATACGATCCCCTTTCCATCCTCCTACACACTCTTCTTCGGCACCCCAAGGCCGCTGTCGCTTTGGTCACCTCCCTCACCTCTCTGGCTCCCCTTATACCCCAACGACGACGAGGAAAGGAAATAGAAATTGAATCTACTCAAACTATTGTAGACTCACTATAAAAGTATAAAAGAACATATGCCTTGACTGGAAATTGCAACTATAATTATTAAAATAAATTTTCACATACATAAACTAATCAGACCATTAGGCAGTTGATTTTGAGTGAACAGAACACCCTCCTTAAGCGATTAACAGTTTCTCATGATATCTATGGTATAATAGAATAAACAAACCAAAGAAAAGCTATATATGATTACTAAAAATTGTTGTTTGCTATCAAGAAAAGTGATGGTGTTGCAGCAAGATGATCTAAATGTAAATCAAATGGAGCTGAATTCTAAACCTGCTTCTCGCGCCTAGCTCGTCTAACAGTGGAATATGAGTAGCACATTTGTATGCACAACCACATTGCAGTAGCTAAAGGGGCTTGTCCCCCTCTCCCTCATGTCATTAGCTATCAAAAATCATTACCTAGTTAGCCATTTGTAGAACAAGGTAAACACAGAGAAAACGAGATGGATTAATTCCTCATAGATGAGATGTATCCTCTCAGCATTACTCAAAAAAGGATACCTGATAGATGAGATGTATACTCTTAGAATTACTCAAAATCACCGAGTTCACTTTCACATACCTCAAGATCAGGTAGAACATTATATCTCTAATTATCCTCTACTCAAAAAGCATTTCAATTACTTGCAATACCTTCCATCACCAAGACATCAACACTTGTAGCAATAGACATCGTATATTACAATATATATCATCGGCTCATCTCATGTTGCCTAAATTTACATGGACCAATCAAATAATTGTAGCCATATGAAAGAAAAAACTGAAACAGTTCAAAGAAAGGCAAAGAATCTTCAGGCTCTGTAGCAACAATTGGATTGCTCTTATTTTCGACAAACTCCTTTTGTGTAGAAGCAGTCAATCATGTCTAAAAAAATCTGGAAACAGCTAGCAGGCTAACAAATATGGCATTATTACTGCACATAACTAAATGCAAATTACAGTAAGGGGCATAACCTGTGAAGATGGCCATCTGTCCTTGTTGCTGCAACTCAACGAACATGTGAAAGGCACACCTGCAGTAGGAAGATTCAGCAGCCACATGCAGCAAGTCAGGAGTCGTGTATGAGTAAATCAGAGAAAGGAGAAAAGATGAAATCCAGAACATAAGTGGGAAGATAAATTATATCCTTTTTACATCAAATCAAGGCTAAAAACATGTTGAAACATACCGTTGGTGTCTAAGAATTTATGTTTTCCAGACCAAAGAAGAAAACGATCTAGTTTTAAAGAGGAGAGTGATTACCCTACCTCCAATCATCAGGGGCGTGCAGATCTGAGTAGGGGGTCGATCCGGAGAAACCAGCGTGCACCAAGCCGCGCCGCCTCAACAAGAGTTCCTCTCCCTTCCCTCCAGCCGGTCACCGGAGGCGCCGCCGCCTGCGACCGCCTCCCTCACCTTGTGCCCCTTCTCCTCCTTTCTTCCTCTCTCCCTCACGCCCTGGTCTCTTTGCATCAGCAGGACATCATCGCCACCGGAGCAAGACGCCGCACCCACCGCCAGATCCATCGACGCCGCGCCCGGATGGCCGGCAAGGCACCAGATCGAGTGCCTGGCGGTTGGGATCGGGAGGTGAGGGAGAGGAGAGCCTGTTCTCGTGTGTGTTTTCTGGCGTGCTTTTTTCAATTTAGAAAGGACCGTGGGTTGAATACGGTAAACTATAAGGATTTATTTGTAAAATGTTTGAACGAAACTTTTTCTCACTTAAGAAAGGACTATGGGTTGAATACTACAAAATAGAGGGGTTTTTGCCAAAGCATCGACGATGTACGACCAGAAGCAGTAATTGCTTTATTAGTAGGGAAAGATATATATATATATATATATATATATATATATATATATATATATATATATATATATATATAAAGGAAGAATGCAATAATAGTCTGAATGCTATGCATTGTTTATTCAAAAAGGTGCGTTAAGGCAGAATGATACAAGTAGTGCGATAAGCAAAGAGTAGGACTATTTGACATGTCCCTTCCAAGGGCAAGCTGAGGAATAGTATTAAAGCAAGTATTTCACTCATTATCGTAATCCACCGGGGAGTTCCATGGTGTGATGTAGCTTTCTGCCTCCTTGGTTGCTGCATCACGTGTTCGGCGATCATGCTCCCGGACAGGGTTTCCAGTGATTAAAGTCCTGAAAGAGAAAAATAACAAAGCGGGAAGCCCCTAGTGCGGTTTGAAGCCACATTTGGGAGCGTGCCGTAGTCGTGCCCCCCTCCCCGCCTGTGCCCATGGTATTTTTAATGCATAATTCTGTACGCATGGCACGGATTTCACCGTTTGGCTAGGATCGGGGTGGGGGCCGCATTGCTATGCGAGCTCGGAACATGCCAGGCGGTCCTATTGCCGATTATTCCAGGCGCGCTTGGAGGTGTCCGGGTCCTTAATCGCCGAACTGCTGGATTGCCTTAAGAGGCTGCTTTACACTTTTGCTGCGAGGGCCGCTGTGTGCTCCTCCGTGCGGAGAGAGCACTCTGTGTTTCCATTGACTATGATGACCCCCCGAGGTCCTGGCATCTTGAGCTTGAGATATGCATAATGCGGTACCGCATTGAATCTCGCAAATGCGATTCGCCCGAGCAGTGCATGGTAGCCACTGCGGAACTGGACTATGTTGAAGATTAACTCTTCGCTTCGGAAGTTATCCGGAGATCCGAAGACCACTTCCAGTGTTACTGAGCCTGTGCAATGGGCCTCTACACCTGGTATGACGCCCTTAAAGGTCGTTTCTGTGGGTTTGATCCTTGAGGGGTCTATACCCATTTTGCACACTGTGTCCTGATAAAGCAGGTTCAGGCTGCTGCCGCCGTCCATAAGGACTTGAGTGAGGTGAAATCCGTCAATGATTGGGTCTAGGACCAATGCGGAAAATCCGCCATGACGGATACTAGTAGGGTGGTCCCTGCGGTCGAAGGTGATCGGACGGGAAGACCATGAGTTGAACTTTGGGGCGACTGGCTCCAACGCATATACATCCCTGAGCGCACGCTTCCGCTCCCTCTTGGGGATGTGGGTTGTGTATATCATGTTCACCGTCCGCACTTGTGGGGGGAACCTCTTCTGTCCTCCAGTGTTCGGCTGCCGGGGCTCCTCCTCGTCATCGCTATGTGACTCCTTATCTTTGTTTTCGGCATTTATCTTGCCGGCCTGCTTGAACACCCAGCAATCCCTGTTGGTGTGGTTGGCTGGCTTGTCGGGGGTGCCGTGTATTTGGCACGAGCGATCGAGTATACGGTCCAAACTGGACGGGCCCAGAGTGCTTCTTTTGAATGGCTTTTTCCGCTGACCTGGTTTAGAGCCTTTGATTCCGGCATTGACTGCCGTATCCTCGGTATTGTCACTGTTAATGTGGCGCTTATGTTTGTTGCGATGTGACCTGCCATTGCCGTCCTTGGTATCCGAAGTACCATGGTTCTTTGATATGTTATTACTGCGAGCCAGCCAGCTATCTTGTCCCACACAAAAGCGGGTCATGAGTGTCATGAGGGCTGCCATAGATTTCGGATTTTCCTGACCAAGGTGCCGGGAGAGCCACTCATCGCGGATGTTGTGCTTGAAAGCTGCTAGGTCCTCTGCATCCAGAAAGTCGACGATTTGATTTTTCTTTGTTAGGAACCGTGTCCAGAATTTCCTGGCCGATTCCTCTGGCTGCTGAATTATGTGGCTCAAGTCATCGGCATCTGGTGGTTGCAAATAAGTTCCCTGAAAGTTGTCGAGGAATGCGGCTTCCAGATCTTCCCAACAGCCAATGGACTCTGCTGGCAAGCTGTTGAGCCAATGCCGAGCTGGTCCTTTGAGTTTGAGTGGGAGGTATTTGATGGCGTGTAGGTCATCGCCGCGGGCCATGTGGATGTGCAGGAGGAAATCCTTGATCCATACCGCAGGATCTGTTGTGTTGTGCCGTCATATGATTCTATATTTACGGGTTTGAAATCCTCTGGGATTTGATGATCCATTACTTCGTCTGTGAAGCATAAGGGGTGTGCGGCGCCTCTGTACTGGGCTATATCGCGACGCAGCTCAAATGAGTCTTGTCCGCTGTGTTCGGCCCGACCGGACTTACTTTTACTATATCCAGCGTGACAATTATCATCTCGCATAGTGGCGCGCCCTCGTGATCCGTAGATCGATCTTGCGTGTTTTGCTTTGTCCTCCAATACGTCTCGCAGGTCTGGTGTATTTCCCCTGCCTTTTTATTTGAATGGCGTCGGGGTGCGGGCTGAGCTTTCGGCTGGAATTTCTCTCTGTCGTGGCCGCGAGGTGGCCGATCAGCCGCGTCATACGCCGGGGATGGTGCTTCTTCCTCCAGTCAGGGTAGAAACTTGCACTTTGGGTAACTCTTGGAGGGGCGTTTGAGTTTATATTCCTCGGCCACCAGAACCTCAGTCCATCTGTCAGCTAGCAAATCTTGATTAGCTTGAAGCTGCTGCTGCTTTTTCTTTAGTCTATTTGCCGTGGCTATAAGTCGGCGCTTGAAGTGCTCTTGTTCGACGGGGTCCTCTGGCACGACGAATTCGTCATCGTCGAGGCTTGCCTCGTCTTCGGAGGGAGGCATGTAATTGTCATCCTCCACCTCTCCATCTTCCGCTCTCTCTAGAGGGCTGGCTTCTCCATCCTCCTGCCCCAAATCTTGTTGGAGGGGATTGTTGCCGTCTTCGGCACTGTCCGGAGTGCTATTATCTCCTGTGCCGGTATCACCACTTTTGCCTTGGCGGGACTTAGAGCGGCGCCGCTGACGCCGGCTCTTGGGTTGCTTCTTGGAGGGGTCATCCTCCGTTGTCTCGTCGCCATTGCCTTCTTTGGGTGTGTCCACCATGTATATGTCATATGATGAGGTGGTTGTCCAGTGCCCTGTGGGCAGTGGTTCCTCTTCGCCCCCCACACAGTCGTCCATACCGTCGATGTCTTTGGAGTCGAAGTCGAGCATGTCGGTTAAGTCATCGACAGGGGCTACTAAGTGAGTGGTGGGTGGGCGGCGAATTTCTTCATCATCCGCATCCCAATCCTGCCGGATGTAGTTCGGCTAGGACTCTCCTGACAAGGAGAAGGACCTTAATGAGTTCAGTATGTCGCCAAAGGGCGAGTGCTGAAAAATATCTGCGGAGGTAAACTCCATGATCGGCGCCCAATCGGATTCGACAGGAATGGGCGTAGGCGGTTTGGAGTCCGTGGCCGGAGAAGGATCTGGCAATTTGGCAACACGGCTTTCATGAAGGGTAAGGTCGATATTTGGCTCGATCTCCGCAGACGATGCGGCCTCCGTGGCGGGGTCTATCCACTCATCCATGGATGGTGCAACTGGCTCTGAATTGAGGGCCGGAGCGGCTGTCGGTGCGATCTCCTGAACACTGTCCGATGGTAGAGCTAAATCATACTCATCGTGACCGCGTGGCGCACAAGGCAGGGGCTTGAATCCGTCGAAGATCAAGTCTCCGCGGATATCGGCCGTGTAGTTTAAGCTTCCAAACCTGACCTGGTGGCCAGGGGCGTAACTTTCGATCTGCTCCAGATGGCCAAGCGAGTTGGCCCGCAGTGCGAAGCCGCCGAACACAAAGATCTGTCCGGGGAGAAAAGTCTCACCCTGGACTGCATCGCTATCGATGATCGTAGGAGCCATCAAGCCTAATGGTGACGACACAGAGGAACTCTCAATGAAAGCACCAATGTCGGTGTCAAAACCGGCGGATCTCGGGTAGGGGGTCCCAAACTGTGCGTCTAAGGCTGATGGTAACAGGAGGTAGGGGACACGATGTTTTACCCAGGTTCCCTCTTGATGGAGGTAAAACCCTACGTCCTGCTTGATTTATTCTTGATGATATGAGTATTACAAGAGTTGATCTACCACGAGATCGGAGAGGCTAAACGCTAGAAACTAGCCTATGGTATGATTGTATGTTGTCCTACGGACTAAAACCCTCCGGTTTATATAGACACCGGAGGGGGCTAGGGTTACACCAGGTCGGTTACAAGGAGGAGATATCCATATCCGTACTGCCTAGCTTGCCTTCCACGCCAAGTAGAGTCCTATCCGGACACGGGAATAAGTCTTCAATCTTGCATCTTCATAGTCCAACAGTCCGGCCAAAGGATATAGTCCGGCTGTCCGGAGACCCCCTAATCTAGGACTCCCTCAGCGGGGATTTTCCCGCGCGGTAGGCGGGGCAGTTCCGCCTAGTAGGTTTGACAGAGACGCGAGAAGATGAGGGAGTAGGCTACTGCAAATGTAGGGCTGTGTGATTTGACAACGAGTTACTGCTGGACAAGTGGGGCCCCGTGATTTGACTTGCCATTATCAATTTAATTGCGGCGCTACCACCGACGTGAGTCCCCGATTCCTGACCACCTGCATGGTATACAGGTGCCTCTCCTAATGCTCCACCATGTAGAGGCTGGCTCCTGCATGAGAGCCCACTCCTCCACTTTTTCCTTGCCTCTTTCCTCCACATATGCAAAAATGACATGTAAGCGGGCTTATAGCCCACTATTGTACTTGCTCGTACAGGTGCTAAGCCTGCCACATAGGCATAAATTCTGATGTGGCAAGTTAATTAAGAAGAGAGAGACTAGTTTGGTGACCCCGGGAAGAAACGGTGCTAAGCGTGTGTACCTAGGTGAAAATACAATTTTGAGTCTATAGATAATTAAATGAAGCAAACTTAGCAACAAAAACCTAAGAACCTATGCATTGGGGACTTGAGTTGCTAAGCCATTTAATGCCCTTAGCACCTCATCTAAGCACCATTTCATTGGAAGAGGTCACTCCTTGGCAAATGCAATAAATACTATGAAGAAAGAGATAGAGAGAAGTAAAAGAAACTCTTATAGCCAACCTTATAGCTAACCTTGTTGTATGAGTGACTAAGTGATGACTATGTATGACATCCAACATCAGATAGCCTAACGCACCATGTGAATTCTCCAAGGGCGCGACCGCGCGAGCAAGGTGATGGTCGTGGTAGGCGCAACGATGATATGGGCTGCTGGCAGCCCTTGGATCTGAGATTGAACGGTCACATGCTAAGTTGCTGAAAATTTACAGAATAACCCTCCAGGATAGGATATTCACCCATAGGTCTAGAATCACGCCATGCAACCATTCGATATCAGATCCAAGGGCTCATGGAAGCCCAATCATGGGAGAATGGAAAGGTTCGTATCACCTGTAATTTTCCCGACGCTTGACATGACATTGAAAGCCATTTAATTGGGCGTCAAGTAGACATGACATCTAATTGGGCCCCCATAGTACTATGCATGAATCCATTTATCCACCAGGCAAGCCACTACCCTGCCGTTCGCACGCCCCACTCAGCATTTTTACAATAGAAAAACCGCTGGCAGTTCGCTCCGACTTGTCCTCAGACATCCTTTAACATTACGGCATTTCACTCCTAGTCGTCCTGTCCTTTCACATTACGGCAGCTCCACTAATCCTAACCCTCCTCCCAAATCCATGGCGTCCCAAATCTCCATGATCAGCGGTGAGTAAAAGGTTAGAACCATCACCGGCGATGAGTTCGACGTCATCTAAACCCGTTCTTCCATGACGGTGAATGAATGCCTTGCTTGCTTCAGACGCATGTTCGAAAACTCAAATGATGAGTGGGTCGCTGGGCTAGATGTTGAGTACACGACAACTCTGGACAAAGAGAAGAATCTAAAGGAGGAAGAGAAGATAAAGCCCACCGTGATCCAGGTTTGCGTGCATGACTTATGCTTGGTCTACCACATATGCCATGCCGATGTTGAGTGCGAGGAATTTGAGAACTTCCTCAAGGGCGGCCTAGTCAAATTCGTTATTGTAGACTTTACGACTGACATAAGAGTCCTGGGTCGGATAGGCCTCATTGTAGGCAACCCCTTCGACCTCCAGAAGAAAGGGTTGGTGCCCTCCCGTCATCAGCCTTCAATGCTGACCCTGGCAGGAGCCATGGTTCATCCTTCATACGGTAAACTACAGAAACCTCCACCCAAGTTTCATCGTGCATGGCAGTGGAATGTACTAGATATAGACCACATCCACTATGCTGCGATGGATGGCTACCTTTGTTTCAATATCTACAAGGGTTGGATGAAGAGCCAGAGCCAAGTGTGCGGTTCAAGCAATGAAGTATCGGCCAAGAGGAAGAGGGACAAGGACGAAGTCGAGGATGTGGACGAGGAGTCTGAGTAAGGTGGCAGTGTCGTTGCTCATTGTGGTTCTAATGCAGTGTCTACCAGATTAGTTGCTTAGTTTAATTTCAGGTGTGCTTAGTTTTATTTGAGGGGTGTGTTTTGCTGAGCCCCCAGTAGAACTATGTTATGTTTCTTCTCGTTACTTTAACTCTTCAGTACGTATAGTACTACCACTCGTTTCTTCACATTATACTCCCTCCTTTCCGGTTTATAGGGCTTATCTCAAATTTTTAGTTTTTCCCATTTTATAAGGCTCAATTTGGTTGTTCCCCATCACAAGTTCAGATTCCAAAGTCCATTAAATCATTGCATACAAGTATTAAAATAAAATTGACCAATGCATGTACTTTATGCATGCATGCATTGCAATTAATGCATTGGTAAAGATAATTTTTTGAAGAAAACAACAGCATTAATTGGGTGCTTTTGCAAACTACAAAAAGTATTCCACCACTCACCATATACCTTGGTTGGTGAGAATTTTTAATTGAGCCATATCAATCGGAAAAGAGGGAGTATACGTACAATATATATGGCCAACATCATATAGCCAACAGTTTAGTTGTCAAAGAATTTCAGGGTGCTTAGTTTTGTCAAAGAATTTCAGGGTGCTTAGTTTTATTTGAGGGGTGTGTTGTGCTGGACACCATTATTGTGACTCAAATATCTTTTGCCATGTTATAATGACATAAATACCGATGGACCAACATGCCAGCTCTCCCTCTATCTCACTACAGTAAAATAAAGTGTGGGGCCTACTTGATCCCAACAGCATTCTTATTTTCTTGTAAAATTATTCTCTTGGTTACTCCTGACAAGTGAGGCCACATTATCATTGTGAGAATCGGCTTATTTTTTTCATATAACATGGTCAACGGGTTTGACGGGAAACTAACAATGTCTAATGGCATTTTTGAGCAAACATCTAACTTAACGATGGTAGTTTTGAGATACCTAATTGTATTTTTGAGCAAGCATCTCACGGATCGATGGCATTTTTGAGTAGTTGTAACTTCCAATGGCAAAACTGAGTAGTGATACACAACTACTAGCATAAATAATAAGAACCCAAGAATTAAATAGGTATGCTAATTTCTTTAATAGAATTTAGCACCCCATTTAAGCACGTACTAGGTTTTTTAATAGTACTATATGCATAATTTGGTGACGAGCGCCCTCTATATGTACCACCTTTTTCTTTAATTTCATCTTGTTTGTTTTGCTCCATGGCGCAATCCATCGATACTACTATTGTACAAAAGTATATATTTTTTAAAAGTCTAGAGGGTGGGGCAGTCTAGCTTGGTCGGTTTCAAGAGAGGCGAGGGCCTTTGTGAATTGATGGCTCATTACTGCTGGAAGGCGGGGCCTTGTGACTTGACTGATCGTATAAATGTGCTGATGACCTGAGGAGGAGCAAAGAACCATGCGGTATACTCAAGCTTTCCAGAGGATGACGAAGCACGGAAGCCCAGTGTCGTATGGTGATAAAAATGATCTAACTTGCTAGTCATCTCATTGTTAGCATTGTTCTATTCATGCCTCGCAGAGAACGTGACATGTGCAGCGAAACACCCGAAGCAAAAAAACACATGAGTAAAAGAAGAAGGAAGATTGTCACCCACAAAAAAGAAGGAAGACGCACACACAAGTCTGGGGCGCTGCTCTCTACTACATGAAGGATTGCTAGCCGCGGAGTCGTAACTGCTTCTTCATCGTCTCCACAACCTCCATCTCCTTGTGTGTCTCCTCCGCCATCTTCTTCATTCTATCCATGATGCGGGATTTCTCGATGCAATCCTTCATCATCTGTTCCATGACCACATTACGTACCTTGACAACGGCCGGGTGCTCGATGCGGAGGTTCGCCAACTCCTCCTTCTGTTCCATGACAAGGGCCTGCAGCATCTTCATCAAGGAACTAGTATTCTCATGCAGCTTCTTCCAGCCGGCGTTCTCCTCCTTCAACAGGTTGAGCTCGTGGCAGAGCTTCGCCTTGTCCTCCTGAAGTTGCAAGATTTCGCCGGACGCCTTCTTCTCCGAGGCAATGCTCTTCTGCAGCAGCATCACCAAGCCGGCGATCAACTCCCCTGCTCATTGAGCTTAGCGGGCATATCGCCGAGGCTCTCCTTGAGAAGCTCCACCAAGCCGTGGATGAACTCCTTCTACTTATTGAGGTGCTTATTGAGCTGATCGGGCATGCCAGCATGTTCACCTCCATGGCTAGGGCGCTCATGGGAGTCATCGCCTGCCCGTGAGAGATCTTTCGAGGTCTCTGTGAGGCAACGAGCCCTCATTTTTTTCTGCAGCCTTGGTTGCCACTCCCTCGTTATGAGTAGTTCTCGACCTAGAGCTCTGCACACCGGTCATGGCAAGGACGGGCGAAGAAGGACTTATGAGGAGGAAGGTAGAGTAATTTTCGGTTAGGTAGTTCCCCTTTTTATAACCTAAGTACTAGCACTAGTACTAAAACCTGCATAGTGGGATCACGTTCAGGTTTGGTACATACTAGTAGGTGTGAGCAGGCTTGCACTTAATTGTAGCACTAGTACTTTCAAATGTGATGGGAAAAAGGTAAAGATTAATTGATGGTTTTGGTTTCGAGGCCCGAAGCGGCTCCCGATGAGTTTAGTGGAACATAAATTTCAAGTACTCCCTCCATCTCAGTTTACGAGGCTTGCACGTGTATCTAGGTCGTCAATGTAACTTATATAAAATAAATTGTTTAACATAAAAAATATATCATTAAAAAATAGAATATTTGAAGTTTGTAATGATATATTTTTCGTAATGTACGCCTCTTATTAAGTTGGTCAAATTAACGACCTAGGTACACGTGAAAGACTTGTAAACTGAGATAGAGGGAGTACTACACTACTAAAATGCGGTCGCACAAGTCAGTGATGTAACTGGTTGTACATGTTAGACCAAGCCGATGCGTGTCCCTTCGGTGAGATGCGGGTGTGACCGACCGTCTGTTGGTGCGACCGACCGTAAGGTATTATGCGACGGAGACTTCTATTTGTGGCTTCGGTTGATTGTCACGACCAAGCATTCTAAAGCTAGAGATAAATGAATTACCATCTTTTTCCAAATGACCAAGTATTTTCACAGTAATACAATACATATAGATGGAGTGATTGTCAAGGTTGCAAACCGACATGGCGTTGCAAGTTCACTTTAGCAGCAACCGACTAGGCCACTGCAATGCTGGCAGGGAAAGAGGGTAGCTCACCTCGCCTACGATGCATGCCCAGCGGCGCCGCCGCAACTGGTCCCGAGATTTGGCTTCTCCTACCGCCCATTTTAACAGTTGCACCGGCTGCTCATTGCTACCTCTTGAGCACTGCGTTGGTTTTCCCTTGAAGAGGAAAGGGTGATGCAGCAAAGTGGCGTAAGTATTTCCCTCAATTTTTGAGAACCAAGGTATCAATCCCGTAGGAGACCGCACGCAATTCACCTCGAAACTACACAAACAAATAAGAACCTCGCAACCAACGCGATAAAGGGGATGTCATTCCCTTCACGGTCACTTTATGAGAGTGAGATCTGATAGAGATAATAAGATAAATATTTTTGGTATTTTTATGATATAAATTGAAAGTAAAGATTGCAAAGTAAAATAGATTGGAAACTTATATGATAGAAGATAGACCCGGGGGCCATAGGTTTCACTAGTGGCTTCTCTCAAGATGGCATACGTATTACGGTGGGTAAACAAATTACTGTCGAGCAATTGATAGAAAAGTGCATAATTATGAGAATATCTAGGCATGATCATGTATATAGGCATCACATCCGCGACAAATAGACCGAAACGATTCTGCATCTACTACTATTACTCCACACATCGACCGCTATCCAGCATGCATCTAGAGTATTAAGTTCATAAGAACAGAGTAACGCATTAGGCAAGATGACATGATGTAGAGGTATAAACTCAAGAAATATGATATAAACCCCATCTTTTTATCCTCGATGGCAACAATACAATACGTGCCTTGTTGCCCCTGCTGTCACTGGGAAAGGACACCGCAAGATTGAACCCAAAGCTAAGCACTTCTCCCATTGCAAGAAAGATCAATCTAGATGGCCAAACCAAACTGATAATTCGAAGAGACTTGCGAAGATAACAAATCATACACAAAAGATTTCATAGAAGAATCAAATATTGTTCATAGATAATCTTGATCATAAACCCACAATTCATCGGATCTCGACAAACACATCGCAAAAAGAATTACATCGAATAGATCTCCAAGAAGATCGAGGAGAACTTTCTCTTGAGATTCAAAGAGAGAGAAGAAGCCATCTAGCTAATAACTATGGACCCGAAGATCTGTGGTAAACTACTCACACATCATCGGAGAGGCTATGGTGTTGATGTAGAAGCCCTCCGTGATCGATTCCCCCTCCGGCGGAGCTCCAGAAAGGCCCCAAAATGGGATCTCTTGGGTATAGAAGGTTGCGGCGGTGGAAATAGGGTTTCGTGGTGCTCCTGGATTTTTTCGGGGTATATGGGTATATATAGGAGGAAAAAATACATCGGTGGGGCTGCGAGGGGCCCACGAGGGTGGGGGCGCGCCCCCTACGTCGGGGCCTCCTCACTTCTTTCTTGACGGCCACTCCAAGTCTCCTGGATCACGTTTCTTCCAAAAATAACTCTCTCGAAGGTTTCATTCCGTTTGGATTCCGTTTGATATTCCTTTTTTGCGAAACACTGAAATAGGCAAAAAAAACAGCAGTTTGCACTAGGCCTTTGGTTAGTAGGTTAGTCCCAAAAATAATATAAAAAGGTAAATTAAAGCCCATTAAACATCCAAAACAGATAATATAATAGCATGGAACAATGAAAAATTATAGATACGTTGGAGACGTATCAAGCATCCCCAAGCTTAATTCCTGCTCATCCTCGAGTAGGTAAATGATAAAAACAGAATTTTTGATGTGGAATGCTACGTAGCATAATTCTCAATGTAATTTTCTTTATTGTGGCATGAATGTTCAGATCCGAAAGTTTCAAGACAAAAGTTCAATATAAAAATAATACTAATTGAAGCATACTAATAAAGCAATCATGTCCTCTCAAAATAACATGGCCAAAGAAAGTTATCCCTGCAAAATCATATAGTGTGGCTATGCTCCATCTTCACCACACAAAATATTTAAATCATGCACAACCCTGATGACAAGCCAAGCAATTGTTTCATACTTTTGATGTTCTCAAACTTTTTCAATCTTCACCCAATATATGAGCGTGAGCCATGGACATAGCACTACAGGTGGAGTAGAACGGTGGTTGTGGAGAAGATCAAAAGGAGAAGATAGTCTCACATCAACTAGGCATATCAATGGGCTATGGAGATGACCATCAATAGATATCAATGTGAGTGAGTAGGGATTTCCATGCAACGGATGCACTAGAGCTATAAGTGTATGAAAGCTCAACAAAAGAACTAAGTGGGTGTGCATCCAACTTGCTTGCTCACGAAGACCTAAGGCATTTTGAGGAAGCCCATCATTGGAATGTACAAGCCAAGTTCTATATTGTAAAATTCCCACTAGTATATGAAAGTGACAACATAAGAGACTTTCTTTCATGAAGATCATGGTGCTACTTTGAAGCACAAGTGTGGTAAAAGGATAGTAACATTGTCCCTTCTCTCTTTTTCGCTCATTTTTTGGGCCTTCTCTTTTTTATGGTCTTTCTCTTTTTTTTCGTCTGGAGTCTCATCCTGACTTGTGGGGGAATCATAGTCTCCATCATCCTTTCCTCACATGGGACAATGCTCTAATAATGATGATCATCACACTTTTATTTACTTACAACTCAGAAAATTACAACTTGATACTTAGAAAAAAAATATGACTCTATGTGAATGCTTCCGGCGGTGTACCGGGATTTGCAATGACTCATGAGTGACATGTATGAAAGAATTATAAAGGTGGCTTTGCCATAAATACGATGTCAACTACATGATCATGCAAATCAATATGACAATGATGAAGCATGTCATAACAAACGGAACGGTGGTAAGTTGCATGGCAATATATCTTGGAATGGTTATGGAAATGCCACAATAGGTAGATATGGTGGCTGTTTTGAGGAAGGTATATGGTGGGTTTATGGTACCGGCGAAAGTTGCACGGTACTAGAGAGGCTAGCAGTGGTGGAAGGGTGAGAGTGCGTATAATCCATGGACTCAACATTAGTCATAAAGAACTCACATACTTATTGCAAAAATCTATTAGTTATCGAAACAAAGTACTACGCGCATGCTCCTAGGGGGGATACATTGGTAGGAAAAGATCATCGCTCGTCCCCGACCGCCACTCATAAGGAAGACAATCAATAAATAAATCATGCTCTGACTTCATCACATAACGGTTCACCATACGTGCATGCTACGGGAATCACAAAATTTAACACAAGTATTTCTAAAACTCACAACTACTAAACTATCATGACTCTAATATTACCATCTTCATATCTCAAAACAATCATCAAGTATCAAACTTCTCATAGTATTCAATGCACTTTTTATGATAGGTTTTATTATACCCATCTTGGATGTCTATCATATTAGGACTAATTTTATAGCCAAAGCAAATTACCATGCTGTTCTAGAGGACTCTCAAAATTATATAAGTGAAGCATGAGAGATCAATAATTTCTATAAAATAAAACCACCACCGTGCTCTAAAAAGATATAAGTGAAGCACTAGAGCAAAATTGTCTAGCTCAAAAGATATAAGTGAAGCACATAGAGTATTCTAATAAATTCGGATTCATGTGTGTCTCTCCCAAAAGGTGTGTACAGCAAGGATGATTGCGGTAAACTAAAAATCAAAGACTCCAATCATACAAGATGCTCCAAGCAAAACACATATCATGTGGTGAATAAAAATATAGCATCAAGTAAAGTTACCGATAGACGAAGACAAAAGAGGGGATGCCTTCCGGGGCATCCCCAAGCTTAGGCTTTTGGTTGTACTTTAATTTTACCTTTTGGTGACTTGGGCATCCCCAAGCTTAGGCTCTTTCCACTCCTTGTTCCATAATCCATCAAATTGTTACCCAAAACTTGAAAACTTCACAACACAAAACTCAACAGAAAATCTCATGAGCTCCGTTAGTATAAGAAAACAAACCACCACTTAAGGTACTCTAATGAAATCATTCTTTATTTATATTTGTGTTAAACCTAATTTATTCCAACTTCTCTATGGTTCATACCCCCCGATACTAGCCATAGATTCATCAAGATAAGCAAACAACACACGAAAAACAGAATCTGTCAAAAACAGAATAGTCTGTAGTAAGATGTAGGTTTAAAATACATATGTAACCCCACAAATTCTGAAATAAATTGGTGGACGTGAGGAATTTTTATGTTAATCATCTGCAAAAAGAATCAACCTAATCGCGCTCTCCAGTAAAAAATGGCAGCAAATCTCGTGAGCGCTAAAGTTTCTGTTTTTTACAGCAAGATCGCAAAACCTCCCCCCAAGTCTTCCTAAAGGTTCTACTTGGCACAAACACTAACTAAAAGTATAAAACCACATATAAACAGAAGCTAGATGAATTATTTATTTCTAAACAGAACCAAAAAGTAAAAAACAAAAATAAAATTGGGTTGCCTCCCAACAAGTGTTATCGTTTAACGCCCCTAGCTAGGCATAAAAACAAGAATAGATCTAGGTATTATCATCTTTGGTATGCAATCCATAAGTGGCTCTCATAATAGATTCATAGGGTAATTTAATTTTCTTTCTAGGAAATTGTTCCATGTCTTTCCTTAACGGAAATTGGAATCTAATATTCCCTTCTTTCATATCAATAATTGCACCAATCGTTCTAAGGAAAGGTCTACCAACATAATGGGACATGTAGGATTGCAATCCATGTCAAGAACATTGAAATCTATGGGCACATAATTCCTATTTGCAAAAATAAGAACATCATTAATCCTTCCCATTGGTCTCTTAATAGTGGAATCTGCAAGGTGAAAATTTAAAGAACAATCATCAAATTCACGGAAACCTAACACATCACACAAAGTTTTTGGAATCGTGGAAATACTAGTACCCAAATCACATAAAGCATAGCATTCATGATCTTTAATTTTAATTTTAATAGTATGTTCCCACTCATCATGAAGTTTTCTAGGGATAGAAACTTCTAATTCAAGCTTTTCTTCATAAGATTGCATTAAAGCATCAACGATATGTTTGGTAAAAGCTTTATTTTGACTATAAGCATGCGGAGAATTTAGCACGGATTGCAACAAGGAAATACAATATATCAAAGATCAATTATCATAATTAAATCCCTTGAAATCCAAAATAGTGGGTTCATTGCTATGTAAAGTTTTGACCTCTTCAATCCCACTTTTATTAATTTTTGCATCAAGATCTAAAAACTCCGAACCATTGGGACACCTTTTAACTAAAGTTGACTCATCTCCAATCCCATCATTATCAAGATTCATATTCCAAAGCGAAGATTTAATATGAGACACATCAATCACTTTTATATCTTCATCCTTATTATCGTCTAGTTCTTCCAGTTTGGCGGCCATCTTATTAACTAAAGTGCCTGCTTACCCAAAATTTGGGCTATTAAGTTTTCAAGATGAGCGAACTGAGATTTAAAACCATAAGATTCTTTAGACATATCATCGAGCTCTTTATTCATGTACCCCCTAATTTTTTTTTGTTCTTTAAGCTCGTTCCTGAAGAAATTATTATGCTCATACTACAAGGACATAAAACTTCTAACATTGTTCTCAATTTATTCCAACCTTCTAAGGTGAGGATCAACAAGTTTTGGTAAAGCCATCGCGACAAACAATCCAACACACAAATGGCAAGGGTGAAGTGTGGGAGAGGAAAATGAGAGGCAAATGGCAAATAATGTAATGCGAGGGATAAGAGTTTGTGATGGGTGCCTAGTATATCTTGACTTGTGCGTAGATCTCTCCGGCAACGACGCCAGAAATCCTTCTTCTTGATCACTGCGTTGGTTTTCCCTTGAAGAGGAAATGGTGATGTAGTAAAGTAGCGTAAGTATTTCCCTCAGTTTTTGAGAACCAAGGTATCAATCCAGTAGGAGACTACACGCAAGTCACCTCGCACCTACACAAACAAATAAGAACCTTGCAACCAACGTGATAAAGGGCTTGTTAATCCCTTCACGGCCACTTGCAAAAGTGAGATCTGATAGAGATAATAAGATAAATATTTTTGGTATTTTATGATATAGATTTAAAGTAAAGATTGCAAAGTAAAATAGATTGGAAACTTATATGATGGAAAATAGACCCCAGGGCCATAGGTTTCACTAGTGGCTTCTCTCAAGATAGCATAAGTATTATGGTGGGTAAACAAATTATTGTCGAGCAATTGGTAGAAAAATGCATAATTATGGGAATATCTAGGAATGATCATGTATATATGAATCACGTCCGCGACAAGTAGACTGAAACGATTCTGCATCTACTACTATTACTCCACACATCGACTGCTATCCAGCATGCATCTAGAGTATTAAGTTCATAAGAACAGAGTAACGCATTAGGCAAGATGACACGATGTAGAGGTATAAACTCAAGCAATATGATATAAGCCCCATCTTTTTATCCTCGATGGCAACAATACAATATGTGCCTTGCTGCCCAGCTGTCATCGGGAAAGGACACCGCAAAATTGAACCAAAGCTAAGCACTTCTCCTATTGCAAGAAAGATCAATCTAGTAGGCCAAACCAAACTGATAATTCGAAGAGACTTGCATAGATAACAAATCATACATAAAAGATTTTAGAGAAGAATCAAATATTGTTCATAGATAATCTTGATCATAAACCCACAATTCATCAGATCTCGACAAACACACCGCAAAAAGAATTACATCGAATAGATCTCCAAGCAGATCGAGGAGAACTTTGTATTGAGATTCAAAGAGAGAGAAGAAGCCATCTAGCTAATAACTATGGACCCAAAGGTCTGTGGTGAAGTACTCACACATCATCGGAGAGGCTATGGTGTTGATGTAGAAGCCCTCCATGATCGACTCCCCCTCCGGTAGAGCTCCGGAAAAGGCCCCAAGATGGGATCTCTTGGGTACAGAAGGTTGTGGCAGTGGAAATAGTGTTTCGTGGTGCTCCTGGATGTTTTCGGGGTATATGGGTATATATATAGGAGGAAGAAGTACGTCGGTGGAGCTGCGAGGGGCCCACGAGGGTGGGGGGCATGCCTACCCCCTGGGCGTGCCCCCTGCCTTGTGGCCTCCTCGCTTCTTTCTTGACGGCCACTCCAGGTCTTCTGGATCACGTTTGTTCCAAAAATAACTCTCCTGAAGGTTTCATCCCGTTTGGATTCCGTTTGATATTCCTTTTCTGCGAAACACTGAAATAGGCAAAAAACAGCAATTTGCACTGGGCCTTTGGTTAGTAGGTTAGTCCCAAAAAATATAAAAGGTAAATCAAAGCCCATTAAACATCCAAAACAGATAATATAATAGCATGGAACAATCAAAAATTATAGATACGTTGGAGACGTATAACTCATGCCATTGCGCAGGCTTGCGCATTCTTTCCTCCGCAGTCAACTCTGTGAATATGATCTTTGCTATTAGCCCTAGCTCGAAATAAATGCGACGCTGCCAGATGCTGACATGCCACAACATCTCTCCCTGAGATCGACTTGCGCCTCCGCCTTGTGCTGTGCCAGACGCAGCTCCTTGGAACTTCCCTCCAATCAATGTGATGCTTCCTTGATCTGATTTGCCCTTGCTGCCCACCACCTAAAACATAGCCCTGGCATATCCTCCGGCACCACCGATCTGTTATTCCAGAGGAATGGATCCCCTCTAAAACACATGTGGGTTTCGCTCAAAGGCGGCAGTGCTGCGGGCCACAGCAAGAGGGAAGCCCGTGGGATCCTGAGATCTAAGGGATTATCCATGGCGGGATCTGGTGGGCGAGGTGGGGAGGCGAGCCTAGGCGTTGGGAGAGCCCTACGAGGCTAAGATAAAGATAGTACTACTCCACTCCATCCATATTTAAATACAAAGGCCACCAACAGTAGCCCTGGCAAAAATTGATCATGCTGCCTGCGTCCTGGTTTATTGACCCCCTTCAAAAATTGGCACAAAATATGAAGGAGACCAATGGAAGTAGCAACCCATGATTTAACTAATCTCATGCACGCAGTGGAGTAGTAATGTCTTTCTTCCCCCCTCACGTCCACTCAATTTGCATGCGCTCTATTAATTGACCATCAATGAAGTGAAGCACTTTACACAAGACAAATTATCACATGGGGTGGATCTTCATGCAAAAATGCGTCCCCCCATGTACTCGTGTGTGCGTGCGAGGGAATGAGTGCATGCGTGGCGTGCGTGCACATCTTCTCTTCGTGCATGTACCGCCAGTGTGCCTCAAAGAGGATGAGCACATTCTTTTGGAACCAATAGCACGTCATTGTGATCAATCCACACAAGGAGGTCGCGGCAACGCTTACACATGTGCCACGTGGTTCATGAACTGTAAGAGCGACACTGTGTAGCGTGTCATTGGAATTATAATTTACGTGTTTTGCACATACTCGAAGTACTAGTAAGGTACATGTGCATTGCACACATCAGATCTGGCAACCAAATTATGAATAAACACCACACTATAGCATATAAGCTTTGAGTCATTTATGGCAGATGTAGATGTTCGTTTAGTTCTTACAGTTCATCTCATTCAAAATCAATTAGTTTTTATAAAAAAGCTAGGGCCTCTTTGATTCGTAGGATTTCCAAAACGCGGGAATAGGAAAAACATGGGATTAGAGTGGAATGTCGTCTTGAATCCTACAGGATTGTATGAGTGTTTGATTGTGCATAGAAAAAACGTAGGATTCTTTCAAAGAGGTTTGAGTGGATGGGATGTTTCCTATGAAATCTAGTGCAAATGAATCCTATGGAAAAATTCCTATGGTTTACAATCCTACGAATGAAACAACCAAGATAGGAAAAATTCCTAAGGATTAGAATCCTCCAAAAGTTCTTTGAGAATCCTTTGAATCATAGAAGCCCTTAATCTATGTAATGATTCATGGAATTGTGCGTTGTAAAGCATAAAGTAAAAACAAATAATGGTAGTTCAACTTGAAAAAAGTTTGGGCAGTTATGATACGGAAGATTCTAGAACAAAGGAGAAGCACTTGTGTTTTGAGGTTTGTGCATTATGCTTAAGTTCAACCATGGAGTCTACTAGATTGTACATGTGGCAAAATCCGGTGGGGGGGGCTAGAAGATGGTGTGAGGGGCCAAGTGGAGGGAGACTATGAAGGAGTGCACAAGTGCGAGATCGATATTTAAAGAGAGGGGGCGAGAACATCCGTTGTTGCGCGCAGTGGCGGAGCCATGAAAAATAAATGAGCTAGGGGGCCAAGCATTGCTAATCCTTTACGAGGAGGGCCAATTCATCAACTTAAACCATTTTACCAGCAATTGCCTAATGATCACATTCATATTAGCCTCGATATATAGTGATGTTAGGGGGGCAGGGCCCTTGCTGCCCCTGTCTTCGTCACTGTGCACGCGTCTTAGAGATGAAGCAGAAGGCATGGATGATGAGAGGGGGCGTTGGATATACAATTAATGTGGGTGTATTAGCAATGTAATCCTATATAGAGAGGTATGGATTGATCGATGTGGACGTGGGAAAGAGGGTGAGATCTCACTAGATATATAGATTGATCGGTTGTGTGGAAAACTGGGAAATACCTAGCTATATATACACATGTATAGAGGAACATCTATCATTCCGCATGAACATGAGAGATAAAGAATGCCCGATATGATGGAGAGGGGGAGCTGTGTGTGTGTGTGTGCATGCATGGGAGACCGGCCTGAAGAAAAAGATTCTTTGTGTGTGATGGATAATGCCGACTGGTGGTGTGTGTGCATGCATGCACGAGGGAAAGTTAGTGGTACAATTATAAAAAGAAGACGACTATGTGGGTGTAAAAGACTACGTGGGGTCATAATCAATGTAAAGTTGAATTCAAATATTTGAATAAGAGATCATGATGTTTGAAACCCATGCATTCATCAATATAACTAAGATATGCGCGGTGTGGTTTGGAAACAAGCATGTTGTATTGTATACATATTGAACAAGGTCGGACTGATTTGAATTTGAGATACCGATGGCTCACATTGTTTGGCCACATTGCATCCGTGCATGGACACACTATTCTAATTGGAGATGATGGGTGGCTTTCGCATCACATATCTATATCTATACCCCTATATATTATATTATATATTTTTATATAGTGTGCGGATAACTTTAACTTTGAAAGATGGTCGTTGGATGAAGCCAATCCCATGGTGCAGAGATGGAAAATTTGAGCACTACTGGCCGTTGGATATCATCTAGATTCCACCAGATTTTTCCACATGTATAATCTAGAAGACTCCATGGTTGAACTTAAGCATAATGCACAAACCTCAAAACACAAGTGCTTCTTCTTTGTTCTAGAATCTTCCGTGTCATAATTGCCCAAATGTTTTTCTACATGATCTGCCATTATTTGTGTTTACTCTATGCTTTACAACGCACAATTCCATGAATCTTATAATAGATTAGCTTTCTTATAAAAACTAGATGTTTTTGAATGAAATGAACTATAAGAATTAAACAAACATCTACATCATGCATACATCACTCAAATCTTACATGCTATAATGTGGTATTTATTCATAATTTGGTTGCCAAATCTCATGCGTGCAATGCACGTGTACCTTACTAGTCTAAATGATGTTTGTGTGTGTTGTGCGTGTTAAACACATTGTATGTAGTATCATACATGGTTTAGATTCCGAACATCTAGCTAGATCATACATGTACTATGATTTGAATTCAACATAAAATGGATACATATATTTGAATTTGAGATTGTATGTACATGTAGTTCGTATTTATATAGGAATTTACTTCTCCTATATTCCTGTCATGTGTTGTGAAGATAATATTTAGATGGTTGTATAACTAACCCGAGTACAATCGCATTCAAACCAGGAAAATGTACGCAAATTTAGTCCATATGCTAGACAACACACATTTTTTTATTGTTGAGGGAGGTGCAAATTGTTTTCGAACTGTACACGTTATGTTTGTTGTCCCAATTTTTTTTAGTTTTTTGTTGTATTTGAATGCATTTCTAGTAATATAGTAAAACGGGACATGGCTATCTCTAGTGATGAGGTGCGAATTGTGTTTTTTGGGTACACATTAAGCTTGTTCTCTCGAAATTTCGAGCCGCGCCTTGTTATGCCGAAATTTCAAGCTAGCATATCTGTTTTATCGTCTTGTGAAACTCCCGCCTCTTCAACCCGCGCCTTGTTACCCCAAAAAATTGAAGATATATCTTTGTCTTGTTGTGCTCCGAAAACTCCCTCCATCTCAACCCGCGCCTTTGTAACACCCCGGATATGACTTTCCCAATTTGTACTCCAACTCTTGCCATTTCCGGCGTTAAGTTATTTTATTTTCTCGGGTTCGGATTTTTGTCTTCGTGTGTTGTTATCGTTGTCATGCACCTCATATCATGTCATCATGTGCATGGCATTTGCATATGTGTTCATCTCATGCATTCGAGCTTTTTCCCCGTTGTCCGTTTTGCATTCCGGCGCTTCTTCTCCTCCGGTGGTCATTTCTACCTTTCTTTTGTGTGTGGGGATTAAACATTTCCGGATTGGACCGAGACTTGCCAAGCGTCCTTGGTTTACTACCGGTAGACCGCATGTCAAGTTTCGTACCATTTGGACTTCGTTTGATGCTCCAACAGTTAATCGAGGGACCGAAAAGGCCTCGTGTGTGTTGCAGCCCAACAGCCCTCCAATTTGGCCCAAAACCCACCAAAACCCTCTCCATCATCTAGACCATTCGATCACGATCGCGTGGCCGAAAACCGCACCTCATTTGGACTCTCCTAGCTCCCTCTATGCATATATATAGACCCCCCATTTCAAATCCCAAGCGAAACCCTAAAATCCCAGATCCGCCGCCGCTGGACAAAAATTCGCCGGGCCGGACACGTCCGACCTGCGCCGCCGCCGGCACGTGTCGCCGCCCGAGTGGACCGCCGCCTCCTCCACCGCGCGACCCGGGGAGCCCGCCGCCGGCCCCCGCGGCCCGGATCCGCGGCGCCGCTGCGCCTTC
>NC_041392.1:316920838-316934700 GCF_002162155.2 Triticum dicoccoides | reverse complement strand
CCTTCGCCCCGCCGCCGCCTTCGACCGCTCCGGCCGCCGCACTCCTCTAGCTCCGTCGCTCCATCGCCGGAGACCTTGCCGGCGCGAGCTCGCCGCCACCCGAGCTCGCTGGCCCGGTCCTGCGCTGCCTGCCGCCGCCGAGTCGCCGCCCCGGCAAGCCTCCTCACCGGCCGGCCCCTCCTCCTCTCAAGGCCCCTCTCCGGCAAGTCCCTGCTCCGGCGAGCTCGAGCGAACTCCGGCCGACGAACCTCGAACCGCGTGCCCCGGATCTGGATCTGGATCCCGACGGTTGACTTTTTGCCCGAAACCCTAGTTCATGTGCTCATGTTCATCATGCTATAACTTTGCATCCGTAGCTCCGTTTTTGGCATATAGCATATCAAAATGTTCGTCTCAGGGAGTACATCATTTCATATCATTGCATCATTTTCATTTGAGTTCATATTGATGCCCGAAATGCTGTTAGAAGAGGGCTACTTGAGATAATTGTCAGATCTGCTGCTCCATTTAGAGATTTGTCATTTTTGCCATGATTACTGTGTGCATGATATGCCCATGAGTTCTACATACGTTTTGTTAAGGTTTTTGCCATCTTTCCAGAGGTGCAACCCATGTATTTTTGTGATGTGTGTGGTGACTAGCACAAGCTTGCAAAGTGAGTCACTTGGTAATTCTGATTTCAGGGACTTAGCATTTCCACTAAGTCCTTGGGCTGTTTATCTCATGTTGCCATATGTTCATGTTGTTTCCTAGTGATCCGTGCCTCTTTTGAGGATGATCATAAAGGATGTTTTATTAATCTTATAGTGCTCTATCCATCCATGTATTTTTTTGCAATTATGGAGCACCCTAGCTTGAGTCAATCAAGCTCTACTTTTGCTACTTCGTGAATCTAGGCAGATTGTCTACTTGTTAGCGATTTTTCCGATGATGTTGTAGTTGATCCGTGCATTCTATGCTATTGTTCTTGCCATGTCTAGATTGAATTTTGTGTATTCTTGATGGGTGTATACTTAGCTTGTCATTACTTGCTCCGTAGTGAGTGCATCGAGCTCGTAAACATGCCTACTTGATATCTGTTTTTCAGCATGCTCCAGTTTTCACTAAGTCTGAGAACTGATTATGTTTTTGCCATGTTCACATGCTTGCAATTGTATTTTCTGATCCCTTTTGGCTCAAGGTCACTAAGGGACTTTTGTTAAGCTCTTTGAGTATCTCCATGCCATGCTTTACTTTGCCATGTTCAGGTCCTTTAGCATGTAGTTTTGTTGCTCCGAAGTGTGCTACCTGATCTGAAATTCCAGACAAGTGTTAATTTCACTAAGTCTGAAATCTGTTTGCCATATGCATTTTTGCCATGCTTGTTTGAACCTGTGAATGGATGATTTGGCCGTAGCTCAGTGCTAGACTTTTGTGAAGCATCATGAATTCATCCCTGCCATGTATTTTGATGCCATGTTTGGGTGCTGTAGCTTGTTCATCTGTTTGCATTTAGATGGCTACTTGTTGTAAATCGCAGACCGTGGTCATATTTGAATTGCTTGCCATTTCCAAACCGTAACTCCGATTCCGGCATTCTTTATATCGTTTTCAAGCGATTTCATCTCATCTTTCCAGTGGAGCACTTGGATTTCCATGTTGAGGCCGGGTTCACGCATCCCTTGTCAAATCTTGCATATGCATCCGGCATCGCATCCCGCATAGCATACCATCCTTGCATCATATTGTTTGATCCTTGCACGTGGTTGATTGTGTCCTTGTTGCTTGTTTGTCTTGTTTGGGTAGAGACGGGAGACGAGTTCGCTAATGAGGAGCCCGTTGAGTTTCCTTTCGAGGATCCAGTCAACTCTGACAACCTTGCAGGCAAGATGATCACACCCTCGAAATCACTACTATCTTTGCTTTGCTAGATGCTCGCTCTTTTGCTATGCCAATGCTACGATGCCTACCACTTGCTTTCAAGCCTCCCAAATTGCCATGTCAAACCTCTAACCCACCATGTCCTAGCAAACCGTTGATTGGCTATGTTACCGCTTTGCTCAGCCCCTCTTATAGCGTTGCTAGTTGCAGGTGAAGATTGGAGGCCGTTCCTTCTTGGAACATTTATTTACTTGTTGGGATATCATTATATTGCCATGTTATCTTAATGCACCTATATACTTGGTAAAGGGTGGAAGTCTTGGCCTCTCGCCTAGTGTTTTGTTCCACTCTTGCCGCCCTAGTTTCCGTCATATCGGTGTTATGTTCCCGGATTTTGCATTCCTTACGCGGTTGGGTTATAATGGGAACCCCTTGATAGTTCGCCTTGATTAAATCTTTTCCAGCAATGCCCAACCTTGGTTTTACCATTTGCCACCTAGCCTCTTTTTCCCTTGGGTTTCCGAAGCCCGAGGGTCAGCTTATTTTAGCCCCCCTGGGCCAGTGGTCCTCTGAGTGTTGGTCCAAACTAGAGTCCTGTGGAGCGCCCCCTCGGGGAAACTCGAGGTTTGGTTTTAGTTGTATGGAGAGCTCATCTGAGTGTGCCCTGAGAACGAGATATGTGCAGCTCCTATCGGGATTTGTCGGCACATTCAGGCGGTGTTGCTGGTCTTGTTTTAACCTGTCGATGTGTCTTGAAGAACCGAGGTACCGAGTCTGATCGGAACGTCTCGGGAGGAGGTCTATTCCTTCATTGACCGTGAGAGCTTGTCATGGGCTAAGTTGGGACTCCCCTGCAGGGATTTGAACTTTCGAAAGCCGTGCCCGCGATTATGGGCAGATGGGAATTTGTTAATGTCCGGTTGTAGATAACTTGAACCTTAACTTAATTAAAATGAATCAACTGAGGGTGTTACCGTGATGGCCTCTTCTCGGCGGAGTCCGGGAAGTGGACACGGTGTTGGAGTAATGCTTGCGCAGGTTGCCCTCTAGTTTCTCGCTCGTGCTTTACCTCCTCTTCTCGCTCTCTTTTGCGAACAGGTTAGCCACCATATATGCTAGTCGCTTGCTGCAGCTCCACATATTTACCTTGCCTTACCTATAAGCTTAAATAGTCTTGATCGTGAGGGTGCGAGATTGCTGAGTCCCTGTGGCTCAAAGATTACTATTACACCAGATACAGGGCCTGATGATTCCGCTCCAGGTGACGCGCTTGAGCTCAAGTGGGAGTTCGACGAGGACTCTCAACGTTACTATGTTTCCTTTCCTGATGATCAGTAGTGGTGCCCAGTTGGGGGTGATCAGGACCGTGTCGCATGTTGGGTTATCTTTTATTTTGGCGCCGTAGTCGGGCCATGAGTGTTTGCATGATGTAATGTTATTTATGTACTTGATTGACGTGGCGAGTGTAAGCCAACTATGTTATCTCCCCTTTTATTATCTATATATTACATGGGATGCTGTGAAGATTGCCTAACTTGTGACATATGCCTTCAATGCGATTATGTCTCTAAGTCGTGCCTCGACACGTGGGAGCTATAGTTGCATCGAGTGTGTTACAAGTTGGTAATCAGAGCCATCCCGACCTTAGGAGCCCCATTGCTTGATCGTTATTAGCAGCCGAGTTGTGTCTAGAAAAATGTTTTGAGTCATTTAGGAATTATATATCAGAGAGTTTAGGAATTCTTTTTACTTCCCAGTCTCCTCATCGCTCTGGTAAGGCATCCTGACGTAGAGTTTTGACTCTTCTCTTCTGAAATTTCACGAAAAAAAATTTAGGATCATGCAGGTATCTTGGAATCCTTCTGATGGTTTTATGATGAGAACATTGTCTTGGTGCCTCCTGTGAGGGGTTTTGTGGAAGTGTCCCGGGAGTTGAGCTCTGAGGTGTTGTCGTCATAATTTTATTGTTGCAGTTCTGGAATACCTGAGTTTAGTACGCCGACATCGAAAATCTCTTTTATGCAGTTCGTTGGTGAGATAACCTCGACGCCACCCAGTACTGGGGCGGGAGTTCGGAGTATTGCCATAACTTGTATAACGGATGCTTTTCGAAGGTTGAGGTAGATGGTTTCCAAAGTTTTTCTTGGTTATGCGTTGAAGGATGGATACAGCTGGATGTAGTATTTGCTAGATTTGGGTGAGATATTATGCTTCCCCTGTATCCCCAACACCTGATTGCATAACCGAAAAGGTTCAGGAGTTTCATAGGTGGGAATTCTAGTAGCTCTAGTTCTTCTTCCACGGATAGTTGGTTTGAGATTGGGATTTCTTACCGATTATTCGTTCTTGATCCGTACCTTGTTGATTTATTTCTCTACCTAAATTCTAAGTGGCTTCTCAATTTATGGATATGTGACCATTTCAAGAGGAATGCATTCGTTCATTTTGTTCGGATGTGAAGACTATATGTAGCAATGTTCATTCCGTTGGATTCAGCTTCATTTTATCAGTCTATGTGCTAACGGTGGTCAACCTCTTCAGGATGGCTCCTCCAACGTGCACTACTCCGAATCCGGATCCGCCACCACCTCCACCTCCTCCGGAGGCATGGCAAGCTGTGATGGCCGCAACCAATGCAAACACACAGTTGATCATGCAAATTCTTCAAGAGCGCAATCAAGGCAGCCAAGGGAACCAAGGCAATAATCAGAATCACTTTGCTACACTCAACCAGTTCCTTGCTAATGGGCCAAAGACTTTCAGCAATTGTGTTGAGGCAACCGATGCTGATGATTGGCTTGTGGTTCTGTGCAAGCATTTCGAGTGCAGTAACGTCAGGCCTGAGGACTTTGTCAAGTTCGCTTCCTTCCAACTCAAAGATCATGCTGCAGAATGGTTCCAGCAGTACAAGGATTCCAGAGGTGGACGTGTTATCACTTGGGATGAATTACGTCGAGATTTCAGAGCTCACCATATCCCTCAGAGCATGGTTGAAAGCAAGTGTGAGGAATTCCGCAACCTGAAGCAAGGCTCTTTGTCTGTCTATGACTACAACAAGTTGTTCCAGAAGCTCGCGCGCTTTGCCAAGCAGGACGTACCTGATGAGAAGAGCATGATATACCAGTTCAGGGGTGGTCTCAGAGAAGAAATTCAGCTCGCTCTTGTTCTCTTTGAACCCGTGAGGTACGATGAGTTCTATAACATGGCATTGAAGCAAGAGGCTGCTCAACTGAGGTGTGATGCTTCCAAGAAGCGAGTCAGAGATGCTACTCCTTCTTCCTCTACTCAAGTGGCCAAGCAGCAGAAGTATTGGCTTCCTCCTCCTCCGTTTCGTCAGCCGTATCAGCAGAAGAGCAAAGGTGGCAGTGGATCTTCCCACCCATCCAACCCTGGCTTTCAGAACAAGACTTCGTCTCAACCTCCAAGATCGAGTGCTCCATATCACCGTCCGCTTTCAGAGGTCACGTGCAACAAGTGCCAACAGAAGGGTCACTATGCCAACAAGTGTCTTAATCAAAGGCGTCTTCCTCCTCCTCCTCCTGTCAGATCGGCAAGTACAGCTGTGGTCAAGCATAACCCCAAGCACACCAAGGTCAACTTGATGAATGCAGCTTAGGCAGAGGACTCGTCAGATGTCATCATGGGTAACCTTCCAGTTAACGATATTCCTGCAAAAGTTCTTTTTGACACTGGTGCATCGCATTGTTTCATTTCCAAACCTTTTGCATCGAAGTATGAGTGCGACTATCAGTATCTGCAAAATTCTTTGCAAATCGTGTCACCGGGCAAGAAAATGACAGCTAATTTCTGCGTCCCGGATATTACTATCACGTTGGGCGACTACAAATTTCTAGCTTCTCCTATTGTTCTGGGTGACTCGGATATTGATCTTATTCTCGAAATGGATTGGCTTTCTAAGCACAAGGCACATCTTGACTGTGCAACCAGGCAGATTCAATTGACTCATTCGTCTGAGGATGTAATTGTCTTTGCCGCTCGTGATGATACCATCCGTCTGTTTTCTCTCAATGAGAAGGGTGAACTGGATGCTATCTCGCAAATTCCAGTCATTTGCGAATATCAAGACATCTTTCCAGAAGAGCTCCCAGGAATGCCTCCGCACCGGCCAGTTGAATTCGTTATTGATCTTGAGCCCGGCACGGAACCAGTGTGCAAGCGTCCTTACAAGCTCGGACCTGAAGAGTTGAAGGAGCTGAAGAAGCAACTCGATATTCAAGAGAGAATGGGTCTCATCCGGCCTAGTTCCTCTCCGTGGGGTTGTGGTGTTCTTTTTGTGAAGAAGAAGGATGGAACGGAACGGCTTTGTGTTGATTACCGTCCATTGAACAAGAAGACCATCAAGAACAAATACCCACTTCCTAACATCAATGAGCTGTTCGAACAACTCAGAGGTGCCCAAGTATTCTCCAAGCTTGATCTCCGTATGGGTTATCATCAGATTCGAATCCGTGAGCAAGATATTCCCAAGACGGCTTTCAGGACAAGCTATGGTTCATACAAATACACTGTCATGTCTTTTGGCCTCGTCAACGCTCCTCCGACGTTCTCTCGCATGATGAACTTCATCTTCAACGCCTACACCAATGACTTCATTTTGGTCTATCTCGACGACATTCTGGTTTTCTCGAAGAACAAGGAAGATCATGCCAAGCACTTGCGTTTGGTACTCGATAAGTTGAGGGAACACAAGTTCTACGCCAAGTTCTCCAAGTGTGAATTTTGGCTTGATGAGGTTCTTTATCTTGGTCATATCATCTCTGCCAAGGGCATCGCGGTGAATCCTGAGAAGGTGTCTGCAATTGTGAATTGGGAACCTCCTCAGAACGTGAAGCAACTCCGTAGCTTCCTCGGTCTCGCAAGCTACTGCCGAAGATTCGTTGAGAACTTTTCTAAGATCGCGAAGCCTCTCTCTAATCTTCTCCAGAAGCATGTCAAGTACGTTTGGTCTCCGGAGTGTGATATTGCTTTCAACACTTTGAAAGAGAAATTGATCACTGCTCCAGTTCTGACTCCGCCTGATGAATCCAAGCCGTACGAGGTCTTTTGTGATGCCTCTCTCCAAGGTCTTGGCGCAGTATTGATGCAAGAGAAGAAAGTTGTTGCTTATACCTCTCGCCAGTTGAAGCCCAATGAGAAGAACTACCCCACTCATGATCTCGAGTTGGCGGCAGTTGTGCATGCTCTTTTGACTTGGAGACATCTCTTATTGGGAAGAAAAGTGGACATCTTCACTGATCACAAGAGTCTCAAGTACATCTTCACTCAGCCTAATCTCAACCTCAGGCAAACTTGATGGGTCGAAATGTTTCAAGAGTATAATCCGAGTATCGAGTATACTCCAGGCAAGGCCAATGTGATTGCTGATGCATTGAGCAGGAAGGCTTATTGTAACAGTCTGATTCTCAAGCCTTATCAACCCGAGCTTTGTGAAGCTTTCCGCAAACTTAATCCGCAAGTTGTTCCTCAAGGTTTCCTTGCCAACCTTCAAGTCTCTCCTACCTTGGAAGACCAGATTCGCCAAGCTCAGCTTCTAGATGCCATGGTGAAAAAGGTGAAGATTGGGATTGCCAAGAGTCAACCCAAGTACAAGTGCTACCGCCTTGACGACAAGGACACTCTCTTCTTCGAGGATCATATTGTTGTACCCAAAGGTGACCTTCGTAAAGTGATCATGAACGAGGCTCACAATTCTCTCCTCTCCATCCACCCTGGGAGCACGAAGATGTATCAGGACCTCAAGCAGGCTTATTGGTGGACTCGAATGAAGCGCGAGATTGCTCAGTTCATGAATGAATGTGATGTCTGCAGAAGAGTGAAGGCAGAACACCAAAGGCCAGCTGGTCTCCTCCAACCTCTTGCCATTCCAGAATGGAAGTTTGACCACATTGAGATGGACTTCGTGACTGGGTTCCCAAAGTCCAGGCATGGCAATGATGCTATATTCGTTGTCATCGACAAACCCACCAAAGTGGCTCACTTTCTGCCTATCAAAGAGTCAATCACTGCAGTTCAATTGGCAGAACTCTATACCTCTCGAATTGTCTCTCTGCACGGTATTCCACAAGTGATCTCTTCAGACCGTGGCAGTATCTTTACCTCCAAGTTTTGGGATTCTTTTCAGAAGGCCATGGGCACCAACATCCGCTTCAGCACAACTTTCCATCCTCAAACTAGCGGTCAAGTCGAGCGTGTCAACCAGATTCTTGAAGATATGCTCAGGGCTTGAGTGATCTCCTTCGGCATGAAGTGGGAGGATTGTCTTCCTTATGCTGAATTCTCCTACAACAACAGTTTTCAAGCAAGTTCGGGCAAGGCCCCATTTGAAATTCTGTATGGCAGGAAGTGTCGTACCCCTCCCAACTGGTCCGAAACCGGTGAACGTCAGCTTCTCGGAAATGACTTAATCATAGAGGCAGAGGAAATGTGCAAAGTCATTCGAGATAACCTCAAAGCAGCCCAATCCCTCCAGAAGAGCTACTATGACAGTAAGCACCGTGATTTGGCTTTCGAGATCGGAGATCATGTTTACCTCCGCGTCTCTCCTATGAAAGGTACTCGTCGCTTCGGTATCAAAGGGAAGCTTGCCCCTAGATACGTGGGACCTTTCAAGATTGTCAGCAAGAGAGGCAATCTCGCCTATCAACTCGAGCTTCCTTCAAACTTTGCAAATGTTCATGATGTGTTCCATGTCTCTCAGCTTCGAAAGTGCTTCAAGACTCCTGACCGCACCATCAACTTCGAGGACATTGAGCTCCAAGAAGATCTATCCTATCGTGAGCACCCCGTTGCTATTCTCGAAGAGACTGAACGCAAGACTCGCAACAAGTCAATCAAATTCCTCAAAGTCATGTGGTCACACCATTTTGACCGTGAAGATACCTGGGAACGCGAGGATCACCTCCGTTCTGAGTACCCGGTGTTCTTTCAGTCCTAGATCTCGGGACGAGATCCTTTCGTAGTGGTGGAGTGTTGTAACACCCCGGATATGACTTTCCCAATTTGTACTCCAACTCTTGCCGTTTCCGGCATTAAGTTATTTTATTTTATTAGGTTCGGGTTTTTGTCTCCGTGTGTTGTTATCGTTGTCATGCACCTCATATCATGTCATCATGTGCATGGCATTTGCATACGTGTTCATCTCATGCATTCAAGCTTTTTCCCCGTTGTCCGTTTTACATTCCAGCACTTCGTTTTCCTCCGGTGGTCATTTCTACCTTTCTTTTATGTGTGGGGATTAAACATTTCCGGATTGGACCAAGACTTGCCAAGCGGCCTTGGTTTACTACCGGTAGACCGCCTGTCAAGTTTCGTACCATTTGGACTTCGTTTGATGCTCCAACGGTTAACCGAGGGACCGAAAAGGCCTCGTGTGTGTTGCAGCCCAACACCCCTTCAATTTGGACCAAAACCCACCAAAACCCTCTCCATCATCTAGAGCATTCGATCACGATCGCGTGGCCGAAAACCGCACCTCATTTGGACTCTCCTAGCTCCCTCTATGCCTATATACAGACCCCCCATTTCAAATCCTGGACGAAACCCTAAAATCCTAGATCCGCCACCGTCAGACAAAAATTCGCCGGGCCAGACACGTCCGACCCACGCCGCCGCCGCCATGTGTCGCCACCCAAGTGGACCGCCGCCTCCTCCACCGCGCGGCCCGGGGAGCCCGTCGCCGGCCCCCGCGGCCCGGATCCGCGGCGCCGCCGCGCCTTCGCCCCGCCGCCGCCTTCGACTGCTCTGGCCGCTGCACTCCTCCAGCTCCGCCGCGCCATTGCCGGAGACCTCACCGACGCGAGCTCGCCGCCACCCGAGCTCGCTGGCCCGGTCCCGCGCCGCCCGCCGCCGCCGAGTCGCCGCCCCGGCAAGCCTCCTCACCGGCCGGCCCCTCCTCCTCTCAAGGCCCCTCTCCGGCAAGTCCCTGCTCCGGCAAGCTTGAGCGAACTCCGGCCGACGAACCTCGAACCGCGTGCCCCGGATCTGGACCTGGATCCCAACGGTTGACTTTTTGCCCGAAACCCTAGTTCATGTGCTCATGTTCATCATGCTATAACTTTGCATCCGTAGCTCCGTTTTTGGCATATAGCATATCAAAATGTTCGTCTCAGAGAGTACATCATTTCATATCACTGCATCATTTTCATTTGAGTTCATCTTGATGCCCGGAATGCTGTTAGAAGAGGGCTACTTGAGATAATTGTCAGATCTGCTGCTCCATTTAGAGATTTGTCATTTTTGCCATGATTACAGTGTGCATGATATGCCCATGAGTTCTACATACGTTTTGTTAAGGGTTTTGCCATCTTTCTAGAGGTGCAACCCATGTATTTTTGTGATGTGCGTGGTGACTAGCACAAGCTTGCAAAGTGAGGCACTTGGTAATTCTGATTTCAGGGACTTAGCATTTCCACTAAGTCCTTGGGCTGTTTATCTCATGTTGCCATATGTTCATGTTGTTTCCTAGTTATCCGTGCCTCTTTTGAGGATGACCATTAAGGATGTTTTGTTAATCTTGTAGTGATCTATCCATCCATGTCTTTGTTTGCAATTATGGAGCACCCTAGCTTGAGTCAATCGAGCTCTACTTTTCCTACTTCATGAATCTAGGCAGATTGTCTACTTGTTAGCGATTTTGCCGATGATGTTGTAGTTGATCCGTGCATGCTATGCTATTGTTCTTGCCATGTCTAGCTTGCATTTTGTGTATTCTTGATGGGTGTATTCTTAGCTTGTCATGACTTGCTCCGTAGTGAGTGCATCGAGCTCGTAAACATGCCTACTTGATATCTGTTTTTCAGCATGCTCCAGTTTTCACTAAGTCTGAGAACTGATTATGTTTTTGCCATGTTCACATGCTTGCAATTGTATTTTCTGATCCCTTTTGGCTCAAGGTCACTAAGGGACTTTTGTTAAGCTCTTTGAGTATCTCCATGCCATGCTTTACTTTGCCATGTTCAGGTCCTTTAGCATGTAGTTTTGTTGCTCCGAAGTGTGCTACCTGATCTGAAATTCCAGACAAGTGTTAATTTCACTAAGTCTGAAATCTGTTTGCCATATGCATTTTTGCCATGCTTTTTTGAACCTGTTAATGGATGATTTGGCCGTAGATCAGTGCTAGACTTTTGTTAAGAATCATGAATGCATCCCTGCCATGTATTTTGATGCCATGTTTGGGTGCTGTAGCTTGTTCATCTCTTTGCATTTAGATGGCTACTTGCTGTAAATCGCAGACCGTTGTTATATTTGAATTGCTTGCCATTTCCAAACCGTAACTCCGATTCCGTCGTTCTTTATATCGTTTTCAAGAGATTTCATCTCATCTTTCTAGTGGCACACTTGGATTTCCAAGTTGAGGCCGGGTTCACGCATCCCTTGTCAAATCTTGCATATGCATCCCGCATCGCATCCCGCACATCATACCATCCTTGCATCATATTGTTTGATCCTTGCACGTGGTTGATTGTGTCCTTGTTGCTTGTTTGTCTTGTTTGGGTAGAGCTGGGAGACGAGTTCGCTAACGAGGAGCCCGTTGAGTTTGCTTTCAAGGATCCAGTCAACTCTGACAACTTTGCAGGCAAGATGATCACACCCTCGAAGTCACTACTATCTTTGCTTTGCTAGATGCTCGCTCTTTTGCTATGCCAATGCTACGATGCCTACCACTTGCTTTCAAGCCTCCCAAATTGCCATGTCAAACCTCTAACCCACCATGTCCTAGCAAACCATTGATTGGCTATGTTACCGCTTTGCTCAGCCCCTCTAATAGCGTTGCTAGTTGCAGGTGAAGATTGGAGGCCGTTCCTTGTTGGAACATTTATTTACTTGTTGGGATATCATTATATTGCCATGTTATCTTAATGCACCTATATACTTGGTAAAGGGTGGAAGGCTCGGCCTCTCGCCTAGTGTTTTGTTCCACTCTTGCCGCCCTAGTTTCCGTCATATCGGTGTTATGTTCCCGGATTTTGCGTTCCTTACGCGGTTGGGTTATAATGGGAACCCCTTGATAGTTCGCCTTGATTAAAGCTTTTCCAGCAATGCCCAACCTTGGTTTTACCATTTGCCACCTAGCCTCTTTTTCCCTTGGGTTTCCGGAGCCCGAGGGTCATCTTATTTTAGCCCCCCTGGGCCAGTGCTCCTCTGAGTGTTGGTCCAAACTAGAGTCCTGTGCAGCGCCCCCTCGGGGAAACTCGAGGTTTGGTTTTAGTTGTATGGAGAGCTCATCTGAGTGTGCCCTGAGAACGAGATATGTGCAGCTCCTATCGGGATTTTTCGGCACATTCGGGCGGTGTTGCTGGTCTTGTTTTAACCTGTCGAAGTGTCTTGAAGAACCGAGGAACCGAGTCTGATCGGAACGTCTCGGGAGGAGGTATATTCCTTCGTTGACCGTGAGAGCTTGTCATGGGCTAAGTTGGGACTCCCCTGCAGGGATTTGAACTTCCGAAAGCCGTGCCCGTGGTTATGGGCAGATGGAAATTTGTTAATGTCCGGTTGTAGATAACTTGAACCTTAACTTAATTAAAATGAATCAACTGAGGGTGTTACCGTGATGGCCTCTTCTCGGCGGAGTCCGGGAAGTGGACACGGTGTTGGAGTAATGCTTGCGCAGGTTTCCCTCTAGTTTCTCGCTCGCGCTTTGCCTCCTCTTCTCGCTCTCTTTTGCGAACAGGTTAGCCACCATATATTCTAGTCGCTTACTGCAGCTCCACATATTTACCTTGCCTTACCTATAAGCTTAAATAGTCTTGATCGCGAGGGTGCGAGATTGCTGAGTCCCTATGGCTCACAGATTACTATTACACCAGATGCAGGGCCTGATGATTCCGCTCCAGGTGACGCGCTTGAGCTCAAGTGGGAGTTCGACCAGGACTCTCAATGTTACTATGTTTCCTTTCCTGATGATCAGTAGTGGTGCCCAGTTGGGGGTGATCGGGACCGTGTCGCATGTTGGGTTATCTTTTATTTTGGCGCCGTAGTCGGGCCATGAGTGTTTGCTTGATGTAATGTTATTTATGTACTTGATTGACGTGGAGAGTGTAAGCCAACTATGTTATCTCCCCTTATATTATCTATATATTACATGGGATGCTGTGAAGATTGCCTAACTTGCGACATATGCCTTCAATGCGATTATGTCTCTAAGTCGTGCCTCGACACGTGGGAGCTATAGTCGCATCGAGGGTGTTACAGCCTTGCTATCCCAAAATTACAACGCGCGCGAAAACTCGCACCTCCTGTGAAATCTCGACACGCGAAATGCCCGTGATACCCCTCAACCGAAAGAACCGACTACCTCAAATCGGTGGGGGTACTTCCGTAACTTACCACACATTTCGGACAAGCACTTCCCTAAGAAATGGTTCCCCACTCCCATCCCATCCGCCCACCCATTCGTACACTAAGGCCGCGAAAACCCGCGAAGCCCCACACCCTCCGTCCGCCACCCAGCCGGAGCCCCTTCCCCGATGACGTCGTCCACAACAACACCTCGACGCCCTCATCCACCGTACCAGATGAGGATCCGTCGTTGATCTCGTCGTCCCACTGGTTCAACCACCCCGTCCTCCACCTCCAAGCAGATGCCCCGAAGTTCCCCTCATCTTTCGCGCCACCTCCATTCCCACACCGCCGTCTTCACCTACACCATCGGAAGAGCAGCATCATCATCGTTTCCTCGAATGAAGATGAGGCCTAATCAGCTCTACCAAAGAGGTTGTACACTAATCGCCGCATTTTCTTCTTGATTCGATCTCATGGTGCTGCCGGCGCTTGGTCTCGAGCCGGCATGGCGCGACTCCATCCACGGCTACGTCGCAGGCTACTTCCTCCACAACGTCGCTCCCTCGGCGGCGACGTCCACATCAGTAGGAGCTACTGCAGCTTTAGCCCTCGCTCGCGCTACTGCTTTGCTCTTGCTCTCAGTCCCCTGCCAGGTCTGCTCTTGCTATTGCTCTTGCTCGCGCTGCTGCTCTCGCTCTTGC